>NC_053494.1:145779339-146079339 GCF_905171775.1 Rana temporaria
TCTGCTTGATTCCGAGCATGCTTGGAATTTTGTGCATCGGAATTGTGTGCACACATTTGGAATTTCCGACAACAAAACTTGTTGTCGGAAAATTTGAGAACCAGCTCTCAAATTTTTGTTGTTGGAGATTCCGACAGCAAATGTCCGATGGAGCCTACACACGGTTAGAATTTCCGACAACAAGCTCCCATCGAGTGTACACGGCATTACTTTCCGGGCCCGGCTACTACTGGGTGGGGAGTGGAGGAAAATTACTCCGCCAGGGAAGGCAAGGAGATAAGCAGGCAGGCGGCTGGTTGGGACTTGAGCCAAGGCAGAAGAACATGCGAGGGGAGCTGAATGGGCATGCACCCGAAACTGAAGAAATATTCCCTCCGCTCCGACCCACACATGATCATCAGAAAGAGGCACAGATAATGGAAAAAAATACACTCCCTAAGCTAGTAGGAGCTGCATAGCGGGGGGTTGTAATTCAGATTTTTTTTTTTTATTCTGCACTGACTGTCTTTGAAATTGCCCCAGCTCCTGTTCAAATCCAATACGGGGACAAAACCGGGGACAGACGTGGTTCGGGGACAGTGTCCTCAATCCAGGGACTGTCCCCAGAAACTGGGGAGGTCACCCTAATTTTGGCACGTTTTTTTTTTTTTTGCTTTTTCCTTCCCCAGAGCAAGGCGTCCAGGGGAGGAAAAGAAATGTCCTTCGTGCACGAGGCTTTAGTTTTAAAAACTTTCTTCAGTGTTATATCAAAAATGTAAACTCAGTGCAGACTTCTTGGTTTTCAAACAAGCAGGTAAATGAAATTTCTGGGGCCATCTTGTACAAACCCTTCAGGTTTCCATATTCCAAGGAAGCAACATTTACATATTTAACAATTTCAGAAACTTGCTGTATCTGCAAATTGAAATGTAAAGGTACTCTATAACATTTATTTACAACATGTCTTACAGTACACAGCACTAGCAAGTTGTTAGATGCTCATGGTAACCTTTTGACTTTAGTAAATCAGAGTCACTGACCTGAAGCAAGTATGCAGATCAGTTCTGATACTTGTTGCATATTCATTCTATGTCTAAGACTGAAACCAGAGAGCCATTGTGAACATCAGGATTGGCACCCTGCATATTTTGCCTATGACATGTTTCCTTTAATGGGCATTCGTGCTTGCATGTATGAAATCGTATAAGTCCCCTGTGATTTCCAAAGTGAAAAGGGCCTGACCCACCTCCCAGACTAACCATTGCAAGCTGGAGGTCGTGTGAACCAGGTCTTATACTTTGGAAATGAGCTCACTTGCTGAGAAATCCAAGTCTTGCAATGTGCGCACATAGGAATGCAGACCGCAATAAAAACCCAATAGGGGTACTACTCCTTCACACTCTACAAATGAAAAATAAACTTTGTTTGGAGGCTACTTTAGGTGTTTGGGAAAGGTTAGATTTTAGAGACATTTTAGGAAACTATAACTTTTTTTTTTTTTACACCAGCAAGGTGCTTTTGTACTTATTGTTACTCTGCATATGTGCATGCAGTTATTTCATGGCATTATACTTCCACAATTTATGTAAATTTGTAACTAACATCCCATCTACAGCATATTGTGTCTGTGAGCACAACTGCCCATTTTGTCTATGTTCTATTACTATACCATATATAGCTGCCTCAGTTGAGCTTACAGTGGCAACGCCTGCTATAATGGCATCACTCTCAGGAATGTTTCAGTTCCAATGGACCCATGCCACAGTCCTTAAAGAGACCCTGTTCCCACACCATTAATTTCAGCAAAAATGATCCCATAAGATTACATTTAATGTATTTTATGCATGTTAAGCCCCATACACACTATCAGTTTTCCTTCAGGTTTTTCTCTTCAGGTTTACCAAAACCATGTAGTGCAAGGGCCTGCCTGATTGCATACAAATTGAAACACTTAGGCCTCGTACACACGTCAGAGTTTCTCGGCAGAATTCAGTGAGAAACTCGGTCAGAGCCGGATTCTGCCGAGAAACTCTGTCGTGTGTACACTTTCGGCCCGATGCCGCCGAGGAACTCGTCGAGAAAATAGAGAACATGTTCTCTATTTTCTCGTTGTTCTATGGGAGAACTCGGCCCGCCGAGCTCCTCGGCGGCTTCAGGGCTGAACTCGCCGAGGAACTCGATGTGTTTGGCACGTCGAGTTCCTCGGCCGTGTGTACGAGGCCTTAAGGTTTGACCTCATATTAGATGGTTCTGGTAAACCTGAAGAGAAAAACCTGCAGGAAAACTGATAGTGTGTATGGGGCTTTACAGTAAAACCTTGAATTGCAAGCATAATTCGTTCCAGAAATATGCTTGTAATTCAAAGCACTTGTATATCAAAGCAATATTCCCCATTAGAAATAATGGAATGATTTGTTCCACAACCATTTATTCATAGGTCCTTCAGTTTATAGTCCATATAAAAAGATTATAGCAATGTGCAACCATAAAATGTCCACCCACAAATGGAAGCCTCCACAAGGGGATTAGAAGCAAAATCCAGCAGGAGCTACAGAGTATAAAAGAGAAGAGAGGCGCCTCTAAGTGTAGAAAAATTATGATAAATGTCATTCCTTCATTAACTGTAACCATTGCTACACTAATGCCGCGTACACACCATCGTTTTTCCTACACACCATCGGTTTGTCTGATGAAAACAGACCGATAGACTGTTTTCATCGGACAAACCGATCGTGTGTGGGCCCCATCTGTTTGTTTTCCATCAGTGAAAAAAAATAGAACATGTTTTAAATTTTTCCTATGGATAAAAAAAACGATAGAAAAATGCGATCGTCTGTATAAAACTCAATCGGTCAAAAATCCACGCATGCTCAAAATCAAGTCGACGCATGCTTGGAAGCATTGAACGTCATTTTTTTTGGGCTCGTCATAGTGTTGTACGTCACCACGTTTGGACACGATTGGATTTTTGACTGATGGTGTGTAGGCAAGAGTGATGAAAGTCAGCTTCATCGATATCCAACAAAAAAATCCATCGGATTAGATTCCATCAGATATCCGATCGTTTGTATGAGGCTTAAGGCTTAAAAAGGGTTTGTCTATAGTTATATTTTCCTAACTTCAAAGTGGAACCTCACGCTTATCATAAAAATCATAGCAAAGACACCTTTAGAAACAGATACCTATAGACAGGGCTGCTGATAGAAATCGCGGGGCCCCACATAGACTACCTGGTATGGCCACCCCAAGAAAATATTAAAGCTAAAAATACAATAAATAGTATTATTAGCAGACACAAATACAACATAACTCACAGAATTCCTGCTAAATCTAAAAGATAAAATTGAGTTCATAAATAAAAATTAAGATGATAAAAATATACAGGCTGGGCAGTTCTGGGATCAGAGAGATGGAGGGATAAAATCAAAGTTGCAGAGATAACAAACTCAGGAGCAGAATTAATATTAGAGTCAGTGCTGGGAGGGGGATTAGTGAGGGATGACTGTCTCTTTCTCAGGAGGTAAAAGCTGGCATTAAAGCGAGGGGAGAGTCCAGCTTTTAGCGAGTTCTGCAATGGTCAGCCATCACTAACCCCCCTCCCTGTGTGGGCCCCACTGTGTGCTTGGGCCCCCTATAAGTGGACTGGTGGTCTACCCCTATCAGCGGTCCTGCCTAGAGATATAAAGTGCTCTCCCCCAAAGAGACCACTGGAAATAGACAGGTTCTTCCATAATAGAACAGAGGCTGCCAGCCCCAGACACAGTTCCAAGGACACATGCTCAATCTAGGGGATGCCTTTTTATAGATTTGGACTCCTTTAGCAGCAGCCTTTTTCTTGCGGGGGATGGGGGCAGGGTGCAGAAAGTAATGGCCAGCTAATCTGGAACTATATGCCTGAGATCCTAGTTCAGGGCTGTAACGGTACCCCAAATGGGACAGGAGTTAAAGCCGTTTAGGATATTCCATTCCCAAACACAAGGCAGGTACCGACACCCCACAGTCAGGCAAACAGCTCTCTATGAAGTTCAAGAAGGTCTGACAATCTTTATTGAGAAAGCAGGCTCTTATGTACACAAAAGGAATACTGCAGTAACCAAATGAACTATGAACCAACTCCACCCACAACATCACACAATGGTTTCATAATGAGCCCCCCCCCAATACACATCATCCTTAATACATATTTTAGCAGACATCCTGATTCCGGGCCCTGGCCTAATTTACATAAGCTAATTAACTACAGCTGATGACTCAGACGTCTGACCTTTAGGCTGTCTGTTAACTTACAATACACATTATTACAGTAGCAGACTTAATTACCACAATAGACAATAGAATGCAATCACACCCCAACTCATCACAGCAAGCTTTATAGTACACTACAGCCAACACACAATATATATACAATGTATACCACATAAAAATCTGACTAGCACAGACCATAGTGGGGTTCTCATTCACCCTGTGCCCCTATTAGAGACACAGGATGATCTACACTTAAGAGGCATCGGGGAAGCTGAAACAGGAGTATCTCATACTTTCTAAGAGCTTCTGGGTCCCACGGGCCCTTCCGTTACAAGGGCCTTACAATGTACAAGGACAACTGTCAGTGTGACCTATTCCAGTTTCTATGAGACACTCTTCAGTGAGGGAGAGAAGGATCCTTCTCCAGACTAGCCTCCACAGGTGATGCCCTCCAGCAAATGTTCTTTAATCATATCTCCTTCAGGCCCTCAGTCACATACATATGCTGAGGCACAACAACAATTCTTAGAGCACACACTGGCTGTCTCCCATGGGCCAAAGCCCCAAGCGAAGAAGGTCAGAACAGGCCCCCCAAACATTTATTGTCTCTCCAGCCACCTTCTGGGTGTCCCTTCCCAGGGATTGGCTGAAGATAAAAAAAACCTTCATAACTCATTGGTTGACTCTCCTACTGTATTTTCTGGATGCTTCTTCCAGGAGCAGGCAAGAGTAATTAACCACCAAACTTAGGGACAACTGACCAGACCAGAAAAACAGACCACTACTCCACAAAACACAGCAGACCCAAACTAAATTTAGCCTAACTGAGGCAGGGAGCTACAGATAATTGCAGGCTAAGTTTTCTTTGCATACCTTATTTTTTTCACCCTATTCTTCTCATTGCAGCTATTTTCACTAAAGCCCTGTTCACGTTACTCGTCACTGGAATGCCCGTTCCTGCTCTCAATTTTATTTGTGATCGTGATTACCACACATGTTACATACCACACATCTTCACTTGGATGGGCTGCCCTATGCACGTTTGTCATGGCAGAGAAGCTTGGGGTTCAAGGTTTGGCCCTGATCCAGATGTGTCTTTACTTTCCTGCAATTTTCGCACATTTTGTCACATGACAATCACAGAAAAATCATGCTGTGTTTGGAGAATAATTGCCCTCAAACGTTGCCATAATTTTAGTGCACTTTGGAATCATGGGCAGAATCGCGCTAATTCTGCACGCGTTTTCAAATTCTTAAGTGTGAACAGTGCCTAAGGGCAGATGAATCCATCTGCCTTTACTTCCTGAAACTCTGGATCTGCCTCGTGGAACATGTCCCCTTGTTCCTTTCTAAGGGGACAATCCTGCTCACCCCACCCCCATTAAAACAGTAAATCTAAGGACTGGTAAGATGTAATATAATTTTGGTCTTGGATTTGGGTACACTTTAATTATTGCCACTACTGTCTGTTTGTTGCCCTTGTAGTGTCACAACTGCTCGTTTGTTGCCCATATAATTATTTAACCATTCATTTAACAACTTCCCATCCGCCATATGTATATAAACAAGTTTGGATGGGAAGGGTGATATCTTGGTCATCTGCTGGCAATTCCCTACAAAGTAAAAGTAATCCTATCAGCTAAAGAGCCGCTTGATTACTTTTACAGGTGGTGCAAGGGGGTCTAACCCTTTCCCACCACTGTCACCTTTACTGGGCTGTCCCATATGATATAGCACCAAACCTCCTGTGTAACTCCAAACTAGTAACCTGTAAAGGCTTTTAAAGCTTGGAGATTTTTAGGTATCGTAGTTTGGTGCCATTCCACAGGCAAATGCAATTTTTAAAGCGTGACATGTTTGATATATATTTACTGAGTATAACATCATCTTTTATATTTTACAAAACAATTGGGTAATATATTGTGAGTTTTGCATTAAAAGCATTTAAAGTGAATTTTTCCCCCAAAAAATTGCATTTGAAATACTGCTGCGCAAATATTGTGTGATATAAAAATATTCAGCGCCCATCATTTTATTCTCTAGGGCCTCTGTTTACAAAAATATATAATGTTTGTGGGCTGTAAGTGGTTTTCTAGCAACAAAAATTATGTTTTTTACATGTAGGAGAGGAATGTCAGTATTGGCCCAGACTGAACGCGGTTAATGCCCCTATATTTTAATGATTGCTTGTTTGTTTCCTATATACTTCCACTACTAATTGTTTGTTGCCCATGTACTATCACAATTGTCTATTTGTAGTCCACACATTGTCACGTGAGAGATCAGATTTGTCTGATATGGATGTCTATGCACATTTATCACTTGTATGACCAAAATCTTGTGTCATTTTCAGTTCCTGCTGACCTTTGGTGCTCATATTGCCTTGCGTGCCATGCCATAACACAACTTGCATAGAAGATGAAGCAACTCAGCGGTCCCTATTTCCTGAGTATGCTGAAGTGGAATACTGCTGTTTGTCAAATATTCTCCCTCAACCTGCTGTAAATACACATAGGGTTGTGGTCACATTACTTCACAGTCACACAGGGAAGCAGAAGGAAATGATTAAGGTCAGTGTGAAGGTCTGTTGCTAACTGATAGAGTTAGGGAGTGAAAATGGCAGTTATAGGAATAGAAAAGCAACTCTAGTTTGTTGCTTGTCTTTTCTAACCCAAAAAATTGGTGCTGTAAGTATAGTCACAATTAGGCTGCATTCACACCTGAACGCGGCGTATTTTACCGCGATTTGCCGCGACAAATTTCAGCGTTTTGTCCCGTGATTTGCCGCGACAAAACACGGTAAAATATGCCGCGGTAACATACACAGGAGGGGTGATCAACATTGTCGGCTATGGCCGAACGCCGAAAGCCGCCTGAAAAAAAGGTCCGGGACTTGTTTTGAGCTTCAGGCGTTTCGGCGTTCGGCGTGGAGATGTGAACCATCTCCATAGCCGACAATGTAAAATCACCCCTCCAGCGTATTGCAAGCTGCAATAGCGTCGCTCTACAGGCGACAATACCCCGAGGTGTGAATGGAGCCTTACAGTTGAAACAGATGTGTAAACTGTATTAAAGTTTTTTTTAGGATATGATTTTTCTTGACTATTTACATTGGTCCAGCTTGGACCAACTTACAGCCTGCCTTCTATGGTCTAAAATCCATCTGGTTTAGTAAGGACCAGGCACATTACAATCCAGGTGGTTATACAGAAGTGAAGCTATCGATCAACTTTTTTTAAAACCACCCTGTTGGGTTTTCCCCACTCGATCAACAATGCAGGCTATATTAGGATCAGTGTATTCTGACGGAAGGGAAGCTTCCCCGCTGGTAAAACTCAGTTGCTCAGCCGAAAGGCTTCCCCCATCCACATTGAATGCGTGGATAGGGGGATCAAGTCTCATTCAACCCACTGGTCAAAGAAACTTAACTGACTCATGTAGGGCAGGGACGTGCAGTGAGGTCAGTGGCTGGTGAGGCACTGGCTAGTATCAGAGCCAGATATACACAGGTTACATACGCTGTGAACATTAGAGCGAGAGCAATAATTCTAGCACTAGACCTCCTCTGTAACTCCAAACATGTGGTAGTGCTGTATATATAAATATATATATTGTATATTTTGTTGTATACTCTTTACTGGGTCGTTTGGGGTGTGGCTGTATTCCAATTTTCTATTGTGTCTGTCGGCCTTGGATATTGTGGGATGTGTATGTAGATGAGCTGTGAGATTGGTGAGGGCGAATTCCTCCAGCGAATTCCTCCAGCGAATTCCTCCTTATTGGACAGTCTACCCCACCCGGGATGAAAAGGTGGGGGGATTGTTTAGAGTATTACCTGTGTACCTGTGTTTTCAATAAACAGTTTCAATGTTCAGCAACCAAACAAGTATCCTCGTGTTGTGTGGTTGTTAGCTGTTGAAATATCTGATATCTATATTCAGACTAGGAGGAAGTGGTATACGACGAAAGCACTCAGGCGGAGTGTTGGACGTTTCGTTACACTCAGGGAGTGGGAGCTATGCATCCTTATATTTCCCCAAGCAACACATATTATATCTAAACTTCAGCTTTAACCTGTGAAAAACGTTATATAATTTTTTTACACAGTTTTCAAATCCAGACTCCCATGCCTTATTCTATACAAGGCCCTGACCAGTCAATATTCTGTACTGCAGTAAAAGAAATACAGCTTAGTCAAGGCTGTGATTGGATAGTGAATGGGAAGCAGCTCACTGATGAGATTATGTTTGTGTTCTTTCCTCCAATCACCAAGTTCTTTTTGTTAGATGTACAGCACTCTACAAGGCAGAAGCCTCATAGACTTATAGAGCTTCCTCTTCCAGTCTGAATACTGATGTTGAGGGACTGCGGGGGGCTAGTACAAAAACAAGATGGAAGGACATTTTTAGAATATATTTATGTATTTTAATCATTTAAAACATGATTAGCATAGGTGAGTTAGCTGCCCATGTTTATACTGCACATCTCATATTCAGCGGACTTACACAAGCACAGGTTCAGCAAGAAGGCTTCAACTTCATGTCATCTGCTGAGAAACCATCAATCTGTGCCTGCTGTCAGGTCACATTTTGTCTGTTCTGTTGGCAGTCTTGCCATATTACAATAACTGGCATGGCATAAGGTGTTGACATACCTCAAAATAGAAATTCACCCTTTTCTTTGTTCAGATGACTGAATTTGACCTATACAAATATCCATGTGCTTTGTCCTAGGCTCTGTAACCCATACGTAACATTCATTACATGGAAAACTGGGTGTACAGCACACATACACCGTCTGTACGATTTAACGAGAAATTCTGACAACTTGATTGCATACATAACAGACTTAGTCCTGATAAGGTTTAAACCCAAATATTGACAAACTGGCATTAAACATTGGACTGCTTTGTTCGATGTAATATGTGATCCTAGAGTAATTGAATCATGTGTACACTTTAATATCTCATGTAGTGATTGGGCAATAACAGAGCAAACATTACACATTCTGTACACGGTGACCAAACTATAATCCTAACAAAGGTCCATTTAGACTATCTTCTTTTTATTTCACTACTCTAGATCCGGTGTCCTATAACAGACTCATAAGCTGATGTGTGATTCTTGTGACTTTCTAGCTTGATGCACATTTAAAGGTCTCATTTACATGAATGTATTGATCTGTATGTCCATGTGAAGGAACCGTCTTTATCCACACGGGATGCACGAGTGTACTATGTAGACCAGTGCCGGCAGCCTGTTTAAATCAATGACGGGCAGTCAACTGCACGGACCTGCACACACCTCCACGCTCATACTGGAGTGTACATTCATTGGAGGGCCAGATCAAAACAGATTAGTGCGCCCGTGTGAAAAAAGCCTGAAGCTGAACTCCAGTCAGATATAAAGGATACAGATTAAGGCCTCTCTGTATCAAATAAATCATCCCTAAATGTATGTTTAAATGCAAGTAGTGTAAGTACCTGAATCTGACTTAGTATCAGTCTCTTGGAAATTCTGTACAATGGAGCTCAGACCAGGAGAGGGAGAAGCAGCATAACAACCAATAACCATTCAGCTTTGCTATAGTGCATGGAGCATGCTGATAGGAGGAGAGCAGAATGAGCTCATCAATCTTCTGCTTTTCCATTCACTGTCCAGTAACAAGCTGGGGGAGGCAAGAGACCTGTAGGTGTTACTGATCTACAGGGGAGAAGAATCAGATCTCCTGCCCTGGCAGACAGGGCTTTGAAAATCTTAAAGTGTTTGTAAACCTTTGTTTTTTTATTTTGTTTTTGTGTATAAAGATAACAAACATGCCTATACTTACCTGGTCTGTGCAAAGGTTTTGCACAAAGCAGCCCTGATCTTGTTCTAGTGGCCACATTTGGCACTCCAGGCCCCCTCCTATTTATTGGGGGCACCCGTGTGGGCTCCACTCCTGAGTCCCGCTGCTGAGTCCATTGACACAGACAGCAGCACTCAGCCCTGCCCCACGCTCCGTGTCACAGGGATACAAATATCTGACAAATGTTTTATCCCTTTCTACCTTGCCCTGAACTTAAACATTTGGCTGGAATCAGGCTTTAAGTGAACCTCTCCATTCCCAAAGCTTGTAAACATTGTGGTCACTTTATAGTCCACTTATTTAGCTGTTTCAAATGATATCCTAATTTCCCCAAAGGTTCAGGCTAGACCCTCACTGCTACTTATATATAAATTTCAACTTCTCATGAAAAGCTTAAACTCTCATCTCATCTCCAACTACTCCCTTGGGCTGCTGACATATGTAGAGAGCAGTGGACACATGACTGTGAAGGGCAGAGATGTGTCTGATGTGTTGGCTGTGATTGACTTAGTGGCTTGACCTTCTCTATGCTATGTGAGGGACAAATGGAATTGCCAATGGGTAGGAACTAGCTCTTAGGGACAGATTGGAGAAAAGCTTTTGGTTACTGATTATGCACAATCAAATTGGTATAAGCCAGATAATGTATATTTGATATACACTGGCTAAGGAAAGGTTACTTCATGTATCAGTTTTAGCTGAGCTATGCATTTTTGCTTCATTGAGACCTTTGCCGCAGAAAACCGCAGATTTAAAGTGCAGTATATATATAGGATGCATCTCTGTTCTTCTGTGAATTATATATCTTTGACTAAAGGTGTGCCAGATCCCAATCTAATGTTCTAAGTGCATATTACCTGCCTTAGGAGGATGCTTAGGGATGCATCGATACCATATTTTTTAGTACGAGTACTGATACTTTTTTTTAGTACTTACCGATACCAATTACTAATATACCTACCACAATTTTTTTTACTTCAGCTGTCAGCAATGGTACAAAGCATTGAAAGTTATTTACAAACAAAATATATATTTTTTTTAAATTTGTGCTTTTTTCAATGTAAAACGTGTAAATATATGTTAAAGGTGTAAAAATATTAATGAACAAAGCAAACAGAAAAAAGTTTTAAATATTAATAGTTTGTTAACCTGAAGAAAAAAAATGGATCCTACTCCTTTAACCACTTCCCGCCCGGCCTATGGCCGATTTACGTCCGGGAAGTGGTTATGAAATCCTGACAGGACGTTCCAGAACGTCCTGCAGGATTTCATGCCGCGCGCGCCCGTGGGGCGCGCATCGCGGCGATCGGTGATGCGGGGTGTCAGTCTGACACCCTGCATCTCCGATCTCGGTAAAGAGCCTCCGGCGGAGACTCTTTACCACGTGATCAGCCGTGTCCAACCACGGCTGATCACGATGTAAACAGGAAGAGCCGCCGATGGCTCTTCCTCCTCGCGTCTGACAGACGCGAGTAGAGGATAGCCGATCGGCGGCTCTCCTGACAGGGGGGGTTCGCGCTGATTGGTTATCAGCGCAGCCCCCCCTCGGATCGCCACCCTGGACCACCAGGGATGCCCACCCTGGACCACCAGGGTGGGCAAAAAAAAAAAAAAAAAAAAAAAAAAAAAAAAAAAGTTAAAAAAAAAAAAAAAAAAAGCATAAAGAAAAAAGATGCCAGTCAGTGCCCACAAATGGGCACTGACTGGCAACAATCAGTGCTGCCACCCCAGTGTCCATCAGCGCCAACCCAGTGTCCATCAGCGCCACCCCAGTGTCCATCAGCGCCACCCCAGTGTCCATCAGCGCCACCCCACAGTGCCCATCCATGCCCAGTGCCCACCTAGCAGTGCCCATCTGTGCCACCCATAAGTATACATCAGTGCCGCCCATGAGTGCCCATCTGTGCCGCCTATGTGTGCCCATCAGTGCCGCCTATGTGTGCCCATCAGTGCTGCCTATGTGTGCCCATCAGTGCCGCCTATGTGTGCCCATCAGTGCCGCCTGTGTGCCCATCAGTGCCGCCTATGTGTGCCCATCAGTGCCGCCTATGTGTGCCCATCAGTGTCGCATACCAGCGCCGCCAATCAGTGCCACCTCATCTGTGCCCGTCAGTACTACCTCCTCGATGTCCATCAGTGCCATCTCATCGGTGCCCATTAGTGCCGCCATATCAGTGCCCGTAATTGAAAGAGAAAACTTATTTACAAAAAAATTAACAGAAAAAAATAAAAACGTATTTTTTTTTCCAAATTTTCAGCCTTTTTTTAGTTGTTGCGCAAAAAAAAAAAAATCGCAGAGGTGATCAAATACCACCAAAAGGAAAGCTCTATTTGTGGGAAAAAAAAGGACGCCAATTTTGTTTGGGTACAGTGTAGCATGACCGCGCAATTGCCATTCAAAGTGCGACAGTGCTGAAAGCTGAAAATTGGCTTGGGCGGGAAGCTGCGTAAGTACCTGGTATGGAAGTGGTTAAAGTATTTTATATAGCACAGTGCTTGTGCTGTGTCATTTGGCCCCCTGTAACACCTGACATACCAGACTGATCCTGCCAGTTTCTGCACTCCCCTTTGTAAACTGACCATGGTGTTATCAAGGCTGCTGAGCCCTGACACTGCAATGGAATGGTTTAGATAAAAGCATAACCATGTGTTAGAATGGCCCAGTCAAAGTCCAGACCAAAATCCAATTGAGAATCTGTAGCAAGACTTGAAAATTGCTGTTCACAGATGCTCTCCATCCAAACTGACAGAGCTTGAGATATTTTGCAAAGAAGAATGGGCATAAATTTCACTCTGTAAAGCTTATAGAGACATCCCCAAAAAAACTTGCAGCTGTAATTGCAGCAAAAGATGGTTCTATAAAGTATAGACTCAGGGGGCTGAATCCAAATGCACGCCACATTTTTCACATATTTATTTGTAAAAAAATTAAAACTTTTTATAATTTTCCTTCCAATTTACAATTATCCAGTGGACGCCTTTTTACGGAGAAACGCAGCATCGGGTGGAGCTAAGGACTCTGATGTCATCGCACTCCAGTTGGTTTGGCGTGAGCCGCCACTGGTAGTCTGTTTTTTATTTGTTTTTATCAGGATGTCAGTAACCAGTTTATTTTTAATAAAGGGTACCTTTTAATATACTGCACCATGAAGTTTACCTCTTTTTTTCATTTATAATATGCCCAAACCCTGCTCATTGAACGCCTTTACCTATCACTATCCCGGGAGGATAGTATGTGTCCTGGGATAAAGATCCAGCTGATACAAAGGGTTGCTTGGTATCCCATGAAGAGGTGAAAAAGTTCGCTAAGGAAGGATTTTCTGCTTTTGATCAACTTCCATGTCCGGAGCGTGGTGAACCAACCCCGGTGTGCTGAGCCCGTTTGATCTCCATAACAGAGATCCATCGAGTCGCTAACGGACAATTTATCTACCTTTACCTGATGGAAGCATAAAACTGAAGATTTGTATCTTTGCTCCTGTGTTTGATTGAATCCTTGCAGCTTTTTTTGCTTCTTTCTTGGACTTCAAAGTTGCTTTTTATTGCTTTTCTGTTGGACTTTAAGTGATCACTCAGGATTATTGCTGAAAGTGTGCGGCAGTTTTCATTCACTTATATTGCTGCTTGCTTTCATCAATTGTATATGAGTGGCATTGTGTTTATATTCACATTAATTCTCATATGTTTTTTTCAAATTCATATACATATACACTTTTATAGTCGCTTGTTTATGCGTTTTTTTTAGGTTGCGCATTATTTTCACTTTATTACTATCACATAACATACCAATAAAATACATTTACATTTTTGGTTGTAACATGACAAAATGTAGAACATTTTAAGGGGTATGAATACTTTTTCAAGGCACTGTATGTTATTCTGGTTAGCTAAATTGTCTTCTGTCGAAGCATCTGCCATTATTTGTCTTTACCATTTTTATTTGCTGTCAGTAAATAAATAATGGAGGACTAGTCTAACAGTACTCTTAGGTTGACATGCATCCCTCCCCTCACCTAAAATAATTTAATTTTTTTATAAAACAATGAGGGGTAGAGGGGAAGTAAAATATATCCATCCAACCTCCACAACCACATGCTTTTCAAATGATCACTGCTACAACTGCGTCTAGCATCTTGACATAGCGCTAGAAAGCACCATAGTCATATAGCCACTATAAGTATTGTGACAGGAAGTCAGGTAATCTGTGGGTGTTGTCCAGACGGGAGATACATTTCTGCCTTGTTTAGACAATACACCAATTATTATCGGGTGTTGGCTGCAGAAGTAGCCAGAAAGGTTTAAGGGCGTTGGAAAACTTCAGCTGTACAGAATGAGGCAATTAAGGCCTCTATAAGTAATCCAGAGGATTACTACTGATTGCTGCATCCTGAGGCTTTTTGAGTGAAGGAGAGCAGTGAACAGAAATACTTCTGAAGAGGTGAGGTGCTGTTGATTTTTTCTGTGTGATAAAAATCAAAAAGGACTATTGTTTTTCTGCTGTATGACCAGCAGTGTCTGCTCAGCAGTAGGCTGTGCCAGACTTCATAGATAGGTTCCTGTGTGGTTAAACTAGACGCCCCAAGTGGCCAGGGTTTATTTTATGTTTGATTTTGTTTATGCTGTTTGGATGCTTGCAATTGTTTCAGCAAGATGGAAGAATAAACCAAATTCTTTGTTTTCAACCATCTTCGGCTGTTTCTCTGTATCGTTCAGTGTGTAGTGAACCCATCCAGGGGGTCACACACCCCCGCTACCGAGCTAATCCCTTACAGTATGCAAAGGTTTCCTTTTCTTTTCTTGTTTCCCTTCTATTGCTTTCTTTACCTGAAAAACTCAGAGCTGCTAAGTGGAAAAAATGGTAAAGACAATAGCTGTAGACTTGTTCTAAGTGTGTCTGAATGCTCAACGAGGCAATGGGAAACTGCACCTGTGCTCACAACAGAAGCATGCTCATTCTAAAATGGCTAATGGCAAGTGTGTCCATATACAGAACAAACATTTCCTAATTATCAATGTGTACATACCCTTCAGTGTCATACTGTGCGATAGGAGCACTTTCTTCTCCATTCTGGGGAGAGGGGGATTTGTCTAATATCATTTGCACGTCAGTTTTTAGGTAGTGTAGGAAATTGCTGATGTTTACTCTGATTGCAGCCTGCTGTATAAATTGTTGTGTATCTCTGACGTGGCAACAATGAATCATTCACTGACAAACACTATACATTTTTCCGCACAACAAGACAATTAATAGGAGCAACGACAGAGAAAATCAAATCCTCTGCTGATCAGAGCTATTGTTTTTTTTCAGCAAAGTCCGCTGAATAGTTCTGATATAAGCTTATGATCACGGAAGTGACCATGATCTTATAACAGAAGGAGGAATGTCAGGTCCGTATGGCATACGGATCTGGCCAGCTAGAAGCAGTTCTGTGGACATAGAACATGTACTATGGCCATGACAGCAAAAGGGTTAAACAGCTTGTTTCATCCCTCACACTGATGTCTTCAAGGAACAGCTTGTTCTGTTGAAAAATAACAGACTTACTGCCGGTTCACACTACAGCGTCATGAAAGTCGGCACGACTTTGCGAGGCAACTTGAGGCAACTTCGAGCAACTTCAAGGCAACTTCAACTCACCTCCAGGACAGGAAACTTTGCCAGTGGTCAATTAAACAATAATCACCTCTGTGGGAGGGAGGGGTTTGCCTGAGAAAACTATTTTCTCTTCCTGTAAAGTTGCTTCAGTTAAGATAGAGATCCGACTTTGGAGGCGACTTCCATTGAAATCAATGGGTACAAGTCGCCTAGAAGTCACCTTGAAGTAGTACAGGAAAGCTTTAGGCTTGTGCAATTCATTTCGTAACGAATCAAAATTCGGACGAATTTAGCAACTTTCGGACATTCGGAAGCATTAGAATTTCCGAACAAAGCTATTACGAATAAAACCGAATCCAAAATAAATTTTTATAGCAAATAGCGAATGCCTAATTCGTTGTTGCATTAATGCGCCCAAATGCAACAGCAAACCGACTTGTTGTGATCCCAACCACACATCCAACAATAACACTTTCTGCTCTGCTCTCTGCTCCTCCCTTACCGCGCTGAACTTCCTTTTAACATGGTGTACAGGGCGGAGGCTATAGCGCATGTTAAAAACAAAAGTAAACTACGAGATTTTGAATCATTACAAATAACCGCAATGTATTTAGAAAAGTAAAAATCCATTTGAAGCACGTTAGGCAGCGCCATTGTGAGAGAGACACGGAAAATTACGAATCAACGATCCAAAAAAAGTTACGAATCAACAAAAATAATGTACTCTACCGAAAGTAGGAATTATAAATCAACTAAAATACGAAGTCCCGAACATGAAAAATCCCGTTTAGCAAAATTACAAATGATTACGACTCAACAGGACGGAAAAGAAACTAAACAAAACAAAACAAATTTACGACAGGACAGAAATAAACTAAACTAAACTAAACAAATGTTTTTGTTGTGCACAAGTCTAGAACCTTTTCTGAAGTCGGAGTGACTTCAGTAGTGTGCATTAAGACGACTCTCATTCACTTTAATGTAATTTCTCATGTCGTGCGACTTGGGGCCAGATTACCAGATTACCAGGTAAAAAGAAAGGAAACAAAAAAAGGAACCAAATGCAGCCACTACATCTTATAAACGGCAATATAGTAAAATGTATGCTTTTGTGTTTAATACTCCTTTAACTTGGGATTATTTTTTGGGTCTGTTTATATTTATTTTGCCAAATAAATATTACATTTAACCACAAAACGTGCAATGCATATTTGTACAGGTTGTCAGCGTACAGTTTAACCAATGAACAAAGTACACGTTTTTATAGTCAATCTCTTGGCATGCCAAGTAAGCTTAGTTGGTGCTATATGTGTCATCTGCAGATGCTTCACACTGCGGTTCTGTGCTTTGTAGATTGGTAACAAACCCGGCCACCTCGAAGCCTGTCACATACAGCAATTAGGAGCAGGCTAGGGCACAAGGTGCAGGAACTGTTTGTGAAACCTTCTATTACTGGCATAGACAGTGCTAGTGTTTAACTACTTAATGGGTTTTGGGAAATATTTCCTCATACTCCCCAGTCTCTTTCTATTATACCCATTAATCAGCCCACTTTGCCTGCTTTGGACATAGCTTCAGCTAATTTCCTCCCTTGACAGTTGTGACTCAGAAATCTCCTGTGGTTGTGATGTCTGTAGTGACGCCAGCAGTGGATTCTCGCTGGCTCTGTTAGAGCATGTGAGGTTTCATTGGATTGTTTGTGCAGGTTCAGCTCTCAGGGACACATTAGCAATGTTTAAGTGTTATTGCTCTTAGCGATCCCCTGCTCCCTTGTCTGCTTTCTAAAAATGGCCCCATTTACTTCAAAGACACAATCTTTCCATCTAGTTTTCTAGGTTTAAAGTACACGCTCACATGTTATAAAAAGTAGTCAAAATTACAAACATATATTTAAAAGTGAATACACAAGTGTATTTTCCTCCCCACATAGCAGAGGCTTACTTTATAGTAGTAGCACATCATGTAAATGCTTGTGGGCCCAGTAGACACAAAAGAATGTATCCCGGAGGCCTCCTCTGTCTGACTGCATTATCTAGGAAGCAATAGTATTTAATAATATATATGATAAAATAAATGCTATCCCTGCTCATTTTTTATCTTCATTTAGGTGCTTAGGGCAATTAGATGACAGAAGATTTCTGAGCATTAAGTCTCTTCAGAGATCACCATTTCTGGGGTGGAAAATTAGATGTTACATTTTGTTTTCACAGCTCATCTTTTATAGTTTTGCCATCTTTCGTCTTTTTTTTATTTTTTATTTTAGATTTTGTGCATGCATAAAAAAAAGACAAAACATATACAGTATACATAGCTCCAAACTGTCCCTGATTTTAAGGGACTGTCCCTGATTTTTAAGTCCCTCTGTCCCCCTTTTCTCCTCATTTTCCCCTAGTTTTGGTCTATATATTCATATATAAAATGTACTATTTATCATTCAAAAAGTGTTTCCCAGTGGTAAATATTTGATCCAATTTCTAAATTGTTGCTTTTGTAAATTTCAAAATCTGATCTAAAGGAATAGAAGTGGTAAAAAGAACACCTGGGGTTCAACAAATTGTATTTTATATTTTTTTTGCATAATTTTCCTTTTGTCCTATGCTAACATACTTTTGCTAATAGGTGTCCTTCGCTCCTATCTCAAAAAAGTTGGGAGGTATAAGTATATCCGATCATATACCTTGTAGTAGGCTAATGAAATAGTAAAGAAAATTACAGGAGTGGACACCAAACAAACTCAAAAAGGTTTAACATAGTCATGACGGCATATTCTGTTATGAGGATTTGAAAGATTTGGAACTCTGTTCTATTATAATCAGCTGGTGGAAATATTTAGCCAGTCACTGATTCCTGCAAACGGGTGGCCTGGGATTCTGGGGCCCACAGGGGGATTTCAGGTCTGGGGGCTCGCCTTTACCAACCCCTTAAATTTTTAAAACAACAAACTACGGCCTTCACCCAACAACATTACTTTTATTTCTGATCCCACCATGTAATACACAAAAGCAGTCATTTGTATTATCCACTTGCAGACCGACCCCCCCCCCCCACCCCCGCCACCATCGTAATGTTTTGCGAATGGACGGTTCACAAAAAATAATAAAAATTCCAACCTGAAACCCATAGGGACTGTTTTGCCAGCTGAAAGATTTGTAAGATTGTAATATTATGTGTAGCAATGCCTTTGGGAGTAGCTGGGTATTATGGGCCTGGTGATTTGGCCTGTAGCTTCACTCACTCACTCACCCGCCCACAAACAGCAATCCATGAATTTTATTTTACTACATTTTTGCCTCAGTTGTCCAGCGGAAAGAAGGTTGTTAGTAGTACAGGATAGTCCAAAACAGCAGCAGTAGTGTTTAGTAGTATGCTGTAGTATCTCTAAAGTGTACCTATGGTCAAAATGTAAAACACTATATTTATTTTCACATTGTATCAATTATGTTTAGCCTTTTCCTAGAAATCTGAATGATCTTGAAATTTGTAACTTACTTTCTGAAGATCCCCAAACATTTCCTTCTTAGAATTTCTTGACACATTTTTACTATGCACCTTGCATAGCTCCTAACTGTCCCTGATTTGGAGGGACTGTCCCTGATTTGGAACAACATCCCTCTGTCCCTCTTTCCTCCTCATTTGTACCTTATTTTGGGCTGATCTATATAGTTTTTATATAAAATGCACTACTTATCTATCAAAAAGTGTTTCCCAGTGCCTTTCATCCAATTTCTAAATTGTTGTATTTATACATTTTAAAAGCCAATATAAAGGAATATCAGTGGTAAAAAAAAAAGCACTTGTAGGTTTAACTAATTTTTGTTGTTTAATTCTCCTTTAAGGGGGCATCGCAGTGGGTGTGTCCTGTGCCTACATACTTTTGATAATAAGTGTCACTCATTCCCATCTCAAAAAGTTGAGAAATATGCCCGTGAATAGGCACAGAATTCACAGAGCCTGCCTTATGAACTACAGAGGTGCTGTGAGGAGGAGTTTCAGGAGGTGGAGTCAGTACCGCAATCACAGCTTGCAGGCAGTAAGGTACCATGGAATATGTAGTCCTTAGAAATCAAAAGTAAACAGCAGGGGAGAAACTGCAACACATGCAGGGAATTCAGAAAGTTGTGAAATAAGATAGACAGCAGATAGGCAGAATTTACAACATGGAAGGAGGTTTTTCCAAAAAGCTTATATTGGTTTGTCAAAGATAAATATTTTTTGATTGGCTATTGCAGATGCTATAAAATGAAAGTATATGTTGTGACTGTGGATCTCCTTTAACTTCAACCACAGTAGACCAGATGAGTAGATACCTTTTAAAGTAGAACTTTCCCCCACTTCATCAAAAATCATAGTAGCAAACAGCTTAACATGATCTGATTTGATCTTAAATCATCTTTTATTTATTAGTTAAACATTTTTTGCTTGTATATTTGCAATTGCTGTTTTTCCACTTCCTGAATAATTGAGGCACGGACAATATAACCAGGACCTCACAGATGCATACTGTGGAGTTCCTGTTATATGTTCCAAAAGGAAGTAAAGGAAGGTGGATTAATCTACCCTTAATGAAAATGGACACTGTCAGAAGATGGGGAGGAACAAAATAATAATTTATTTAACGAATAGTCTGGAATTAGCAATAAGTATCTGTATATTGACATTACTATCCATTTCCAAAGGCGCCCTTGTCGTAACTTTAATGTTATAGGTGAAGTTTGTTTTTAAGAATCTTCAGCCCCTCCCACCATTTATTTGTGGATCTTTAAGCTCAAATATGCAGTTTATCGTTGTAAACCTATAAGCCCAGATGGGCAATTACCAAACCAGGATTCTTCTTCTGCGTCTTTTCCCAAGAAGCAGGGCTGAGAAGCAAATGCTGGACCTCTCTGAAACAATACCTTTCCCAGGCAGCAGGCCTGATGGGCAAAGACACCTGGACTCACATCCTGCCCAGGCAGCAGGCCTGGGAGGTGAAGATTGGATCCTTCACATGCATATCCTCTCCAGATGAAGCCTGGGAGGAATGGCCTTTCCTAGAAAGTCACTGCAAATATTTATCCTTTTCCAAGGTCATATCACTAGCACAAACCCTAAATAATTGGCATGGGCAGAACAAATATTCATAACTCAATACATTAAGGGTAATTTACGAAGACTAGGGAAGCTGGAATGAAAAGCAGCTTTGCCTAGCAATCAATAAGCGTCTAGCTTCCATTTTCAAAACCTAACTGAACAAGCGGAAGCTGATTGGATTAGTAAATGCCCCATTTCATATTCTCACTCAACATGCTCTCTGCAGAGTTAGAACTATTTTACCAAAAAGCAGGAGAAAGGGGCTTTGCTGATTGCAGACCTATAGGAGATTCAGCAGGGGGTGTCACAACCCTCCTTAGAGAGGGAGAGAGCTCTGCTTCCACATAGAGGGGCAGATCCTCAAAGAAATTACGCCGGCGTATCTCTTGATACGCCACGTAATTTCAAATTTTGCGCGTCGTATCTTTGTTTCGGTATCCACAAAGCAAGATACAACGGCATCTGGGTTAGATCCGACAGGCGTACGCCTTAGTAGGCCGTCGGATCTTAGATGCAATTTTTCGTCGGCCGCTAGGTGGGGTTTCCGTCGTATTCCGCGTCAAGTATGCAAATTAGCTATTTCCGACGATCCACGAACGTACGAGCGGCCGTCGCATTTTTTTTACATCGTTTCCGTTCGGCTTTTTCCGGCGTATAGTTAAAGCTTCTATATGGTGGTGGCGTACTCAATGTTAAGTATGGCCGTCGTTCCCACGTATAATTTTGAAAATTTTACGTCGTTTGCATAAGTCGTCTGTGAATGGGGCTGGACGCCATTTACGTTCACGCCGAAAACAATGACGTCCTTGCGACGTCATTTGGAGCAATGCACCCTGGGAGTTTTTACAGACGGCGCATGCGCAGTTCGTTCGGCGCGGGGACGTGCTTCATTTAAATGAAACACGCCCCCTACCCGGCGAATTTGAAACTCTTACGCCGCGAGAGATACACTACGCCGCCGTAACTTACGGCGCAAATTCGTTGAGGATTCAAACCAAATCAAAGTAAGTTACAGCGGCGTAGCGTATCTTACATATGCTGCGCCCGGCGCAGATGTATGTGGATCTGCCCCAGAGAGTCTATCTCTACAGCATACTGGCATTGGGTAGGCTTTTCTATTTAGGGAATGGCCAACTTCTAAAGAAAACAAACTAAGTTTAGGTTCAAAAATATATGTCTGCATTTTTCGTGCAGCTTCCATTATTATTTTTTTCATGCTTTTTCATGTGCATCCAATGAAATCTATTCAGTCACACCAAAAACAAAAAAAACATACCTGCAACTTCTTCCAAATCAAACAAAAGCATGTTGCTTGGGGTGTGAACAGGAAGATAGATAATATGAGATTCCTCTTGTGGTGTGAGCGTGTACTTATGCCGCGTACACACGATCATTTTTCGGCATGAAAAAAACTTTGTTTTTCAAAAACGTCATTTAAAATGATCGTGTGTGGGTTACACATCATTTTTCAGGTTCTGAAAAACGACAATTTTTTTTCCCGAACATGCTGCATTTTTTAACGTCGTTTTAAACTATGTCGTTTTTCGGGTTGTAAAAAATTATCGTGTGTGGGCTAAAACGACGTAAAAAACTTGCTCAGAAGCAAGTTATGAGACGGGAGCGCTCGTTCTGGTAAAACTACCGTTCATAATGGAGTAAGCACATTCATCACACTGTAACAGACAGAAAAGCGCAAATTGTCTTTTACTAACACGGGATCAGCTAAAGCAGCCCAAAGGCGAATGGAACTTCCCCTTTATAGTGCCGTTGTACGTGTTGTACGTCACCACGCTTTGCTAGATCATTTTTTTAAAACAATGATGAAGTTGGGAAAACATTGTTTTTTTTTCATGCTGAAAAATGATCGTGTGTACGCGGCAATAGACTTCAAACATCTTTTGTATTGATGCACCAAAAGTTCCACAACTGATAAGACAAAAAGAGTAACAAGAATATATAATATTCTGTTCCCACAAGAAAAAAAACCTTTAACTCTTTTCACTGACATCTGTAGAGATAACTGACCTTCCCAAAGCCTAAGGATGGACAACTATGTTTGTCAAACACACACACATTATATATATATATATATATATATATATATATATATATATATATATATATATATATATATATATATATATATATTGTGACATGAAGTCAGGTAAATCTGTGGGTGTTGTCACAGATGGGAGATACATTTCTGCCTTGTTTAGACAATACACCAATTATTATTGGGTGTCGGCTGCAGAAGTAGCCATAAAGGTTTAAGGGCGTTGGAAAACTTCAGCTGTTCAGAATGAGGCAATTAAGGCCTCTATAAGTAATCCAAAGGATTACTACTGATTGCTGCATCCTGAGGCTTTTTGAGTGAAGGAGAGCAGTGAACAGAAATACTTCTGAAGAGGTGAGGTGCTGCTGATTTTTCTGTGTGATAAAAATCAAAAAGACTATTTGTTTTTCTGCTGTATGACCAGCAGTGTCTGCTCAGCAGTAGGCTGTGCCAGACTCCATAGATAGGTTCCTGTGTGGTGAAGGTAGACGCCCCAAGTGGCCAGGGTTTATTTTATGTTTGATTTTGTTTATGCTGTTTGGATGCTTGCAATTGTTTCCAGCAAGATGGAAGAATAAACCAAATTCTTTGTTTTCAACCGTCTTCGGCTGTTTCTCTGTATCGTTCAGTGTTTAGTGAACCCATCCAGGGGGTCACACACCCCCGCTACCGAGCTAACCCCTTACAATATATATATACAAAGTACAATAATTTTACCTCCGTACTTCTGTTGTTGGACTAGGAACAGAAGTTAGAAACACGACACATAGCAATATACACACAATGGGCCAGATCCACAAAAACCTGACGTAACTTAAAAAATCCCATTTAAGTTACACTGCCTTAAAGTTTCTACCTAAGTGCCTGATCCACAAAGCACTTATCTAGAAATTTCAGGCTGTGTAACTAAAATTCCGCCGGCGCAAGGCGTTCCTATTCAAATGGGGTGAGTCCCATTTAAATGAGGCGCGCTCCCGCGCCGGCCGTACTGCGCATGCGCGAAGTTACGTTACGCCGAGTTTTGAGGATCGCGACGGCTTAAAAAAGTTGCGTCGGGAAAAAAAAAAATGACAGCGGCATGCATTCCTGAGGGAGAACTCCATGCCAATTTTCAAAGAAAAAAACCGGCATGGGTTCCCCCCCCAGGAGCATACCAGGCCCTTAGGTCTGGCATGGGTTGTAAGGAGACCCCCCCACGCCGAAAAATTGACGTAGGGGGTCCCCCTACAATCCATACCAGACCCGTATCCAAAGCACGCTACCCGGCCGGTCAGGAAGGGAGTGGGGACGAGCGAGCGCCCCCCCCCCTCCTGAGCCGTGCCAGGCCGCATGCCCTCAACATGGGGGGGTTGGGTGCTCTGGGGCAGGGGGGCGCACTACGGGCCCCCCCCACCCCAGAGCATCCTGTCCCCATGTTGATGAGGACAGGACCTCTTCCCGACAACCCTTGCCATTGGTTGTCGGGGTCTGCGGGCGGAGGCTTATCGGAATCTGGGAGTCCCCTCAAATAAGGGGGCCCCCAGATACCGGCCCCCCACCCTAAGTGAATGGATATGGGGTACATCGTACCCCTATCCATTCACCTGTAGGCAAAAAGTAAAAGTTAATAAACACACAACACAAGGCTTTTAAAATATTTTATTATTCTGCTCCGGATGCCCCCCCTGTCTTCGTTATTAGCTCAATTAGCAGGGGGGGCTTCTTCTTCCGCTCTCCGGGGGTCTTCCACTCTCCGGGGGTCTTCCGCTCTCCGGGGGTCTTCTCCGCTCTCCGGGGGGGGCTTCTCCGGACTCCGGGGGGCTTCTTCCATCTTCTCCCCTCTTCCGCTGTTGACTCGGCGAACCCCGGTTCTTCTGCAGCTCTCCGGTGCCTTCTTCTTCAGCGCTGGCTGCCTGCTATGTTTGTGTGTTAGCTCGATTTCAAACAGGCAGCCAGCGCGGTCTTCTGTGACGCCAGGGTCTTGTCTTCTGTTCTTCCGATGTTGCCTCGTCGCCTGTTGTCGCTGTAATGATGGAAGCGCGCCTTGCATCCCATTTATATAGGCATCACCGTCCCATCATGCTCCGGTAGGTACCCACGTGGTGGGTGCACGTGGGTAGGCACCCACCACGTGGGTACCTGCCGGAGCATGATGGGACGGTGATGCCTATATAAATGGGATGCAAGGCGCGCTTCCATCATTACAGCGACAACAGGCGACGAGGCAACATCGGAAGAAAGGAAGAGAAGACCCTGACGCCACAGAAGACCGCGCTGGCTGCCTGTTTGAAATCGAGCTAACACACAAACATAGCAGGCAGCCAGCGCTGAAGAAGAAGGCACCGGAGAGCTGCAGAAGAACCGGGGTTCGCCGAGTCAACAGCGGAAGAGGGGAGAAGATGGAAGAAGCCCCCCGGAGTCCGGAGAAGCCCCCCCCGGAGAGCGGAGAAGACCCCCGGAGAGCGGAAGACCCCCGGAGAGTGGAAGACCCCCGGAGAGCGGAAGAAGAAGCCCCCCCTGCTAATTGAGCTAATAACGAAGACAGGGGGGGCATCCGGAGCAGAATAATAAAATATTTTAAAAAGCCTTGTGTTGTGTGTTTATTAACTTTTACTTTTTGCCTACAGGTGAATGGATAGGGGTACGATGTACCCCATATCCATTCACTTAGGGTGGGGGGCCGGTATCTGGGGGCCCCCTTATTTGAGGGGACTCCCAGATTCCGATAAGCCTCCGCCCGCAGACCCCGACAACCAATGGCAAGGGTTGTCGGGAAGAGGTCCTGTCCTCATCAACATGGGGACAGGATGCTCTGGGGTGGGGGGGGCCCGTAGTGCGCCCCCCTGCCCCAGAGCACCCAACCCCCCCATGTTGAGGGCATGCGGCCTGGCACGGCTCAGGAGGGGGGGGGGCCGCTCGCTCGTCCCCACTCCCTTCCTGACCGGCCGGGTAGCGTGCTTTGGATACGGGTCTGGTATGGATTGTAGGGGGACCCCCTACGTCGATTTTTTGGCGTGGGGGGGTCTCCTTACAACCCATACCAGACCTAAGGGCCTGGTATGCTCCTGGGGGGGAACCCATGCCGGTTTTGTTTTTACAAATTGCCGTGGAGTTCTCCCTCGGGAAAGCATACCAAATGCCGTCGCTGGAATGGGCTTTTACAAGGTGTGACTAGTTTACACTTTGTAGAACCAGCCCTAATTTACACTTGCAAAATAACACTTACGGCGCAAAAAGGAAGCTGGAAAGCTTTGTGGATCGCCTTAAGTGCTAATTTGCATACTAGCAACGGCATTTCGACTCGAAATGCCCCCAGCGGCGGATGCGGTACTGCATCCTAAGATTCGGCAGTGTAATTCAATTACACATGCCTGATCTTCTGCCTAACTTTGGAAAAAGCCTTTTGAGGATCGTTTCCAAAGTTACACACAGACTGAACAGCAGTTAAGTCGGAGTATCTCTTTTGTGGATCTGGCCCTATATACTTTCTTCCTAATAAACTCCCCCCTAGTAGTTATCTCACCAACAAGTGACAGCATTGATGGAGTAAAGACTTTGATTTTACTTTGATTAACCACTTAACAACCAGGCCAATTCTGACACTTCTCTCCTACATGTAAAAATCATTATTTTTTTGCTAGAAAATTACATAGAACCCCCAAACCCTAGACCCTAGAGAATACAATGGCGGTCATTGCAACTTTTTTTTCTCGCACGGTATTTGCGCAGCAATTTTTCAAACATGCTTTTTCATGCTTTTAAAAAAAAACAGTAAAGTTAGACCAATTATTTTGCATAATGTGAAAGATGAAGTTACGCCGAGTAAATAGATACCTAACATGTCACGCTTCAAAATTGCACACGCTTGTGGAATGGCGCCAAACTTCGGTACCTAAAAATCCCCATAGGGTTTTAATTTTTTTTACGGGTTACATGTTTTGAGTTACAGAGGATAAGGTTAGAATTATTGCTCTCGCTCTAACGTTAGCGGCAACACCTCACATGTGTTATTTGAACTTCGTTTTCATATGTGGGCAGGACTTGCGTATGCGTTCGCTTCTGCGTGTGAGCATACTGGGACAGGGTCACTTTAAAAAATTTTACTTAAAAAATGTATTTTGACACTTTAAAAGCCGAAGCGGCATAGTTTTTTTGAATGCAGAGGCTGGGTGTGACATCATAACATCACACCTGGCCTCTGACGACCATAGAGACTCCGGTGACCATCTGGAACAGCCGCTATGATCATTCTTATGGTGTAGGGAATCGCCGGCTGAACATGCAGATATCTGAATGATGCCTGTAGCTGCAGACATATCACCACAAAGCCGAGGACGTCATATGATGGCCAGCGGTCGGAAAGTGGTTAACAAATGTTACAGAATGCCATTGCTCAGTACTACATTTTAACACTAAACACTAAATATTAACACAACAGCAGTGTTTAACTATGTCAAAATAAAAACATTTATTTATTCTTTTTGGATGGTGTGACAGGAAGTCAGGTAAATCTGTGGGTGTTGTCACAGACGGGACATACATTTCTGCCTTGTTTAGACAATACACCAATTGTTATTAGGCGTCGGCTGCAAAAGTAGCCAGAAAAGGCTAAAGGCCGTTGGAAAACTTCAGCTGTTCAGAATGAGGCAATTAAGGCCTCTATAAGTAATCCAGAGGATTACCACTGAATTGCTGCATCCTGAGGCTTTGTGAGTAAGGAGAGCAGTGTACTGAAAGTCTTCTGAGGAGGTGAGAAGGTGATTGATTTTTCTGTGTGATAAAAATCAAAAGACTATTGTTTTTCTGCTGTATGACCAGCAGTGTCTGCCCAGCACTAGGCTGTGCCAGACTCCCTAGATAGGTTCCTGTGTGGTGAAGGTAGATGCCCCAAGTGGCCAGGGTTTATTTTATGTTTGATTTTGTTTATGCTGTTTGGATGCTTGCACTTGTTTCCAGCAAGATGGAAGAATAAACCAAAATCTTTGTTTTCAACCGTCTTCGACTGCCTGTCTGTATAAATTCAGTGTGTCGTGAACCCATCCAGGGGGTCACACACCCCGCTACCGAGCTAACCCCTTACAATGGTGACAATGATCATAAGAAGGAATTCCACAATCAATTTTCCAAACCGAGGCAAGAACATAATAATATAACATAATAATAACAACCTGATAGTAACCATTCCCTATCCTATTCCCTCTATCCAAAACAAGAAAAAGATTAGATTAAAATAAATGTTTTTTTACATAACCTTAAATGACAAATGTGTCAAGAATTGCTCATGCCCCATGCTTATAATTTTATGAGATTGTCAACATTCGGGGCTGTTAAGCACCCCTAGGTTCCATATTCTAGATAATTGAAGTGAAAGATGTCTCAGGTCCAGTATGGCACTCTGCTCTGTAACAACTAGAATAAATTGTACTAGAAAGTCTATTAAAGGCAAATGTTATATTTAATTCAGAGTGGAAAGAAATAACATCATTTTTAGTCCCAAGGACAAGTATTGATGGGCAATCTTCAGTTTTATCTATTCCTATTATCTAGAAATCAATTAACCAATAAAATCTTTACAGGAAATCTGTACACGCACAGCTCTGGAGTCTTGGTTAATATGCATATTTCTAGGGTATTGTCTAGGACATTTCTCTTCTCTAGCGCATAGAATCCAATATTCCTGATTAGCTTTCAGGAAACAAAAGCTGAATGAACAATATTACCAAAGCGTACATGACCACCGATCACTATAAAATTCCTTCAGAGCTGTTAGAGGCTCCCTTATAGGGAATGACATGTTTAGGATTATTCATCAAGACAGCACAAACAATAGCAGCGGATTGCAGTAACCAGATAATGGAAAGCTGAAATCTATGTTGTCCTTCTAGGATGCTGCACTTTAGATTATTTAAATTCATGAACAGAATATATCTCTATAGAGAACCATACAAATTAGAGGGTTGTTGTATATTAAGAAATATTTAATATAGTGTATATACCCATTCTGAAAATTCTTTAAGTTTTTTTTTTTTGGGGGGAATAAAAAGAACCCACCCAAAAGGTTCCAGGTTGGCACTCCACTTTAGTAACTCCTGTAATGAAGTGTCACTTTATGAAGGTCCCTGCTTTAACACCCGTCAGTATTCCTGCTAGCATTTAGGGCCCGTTCACACTTAAGTGTTTGGTTGTGGGGCATTAATGCACATGCAATAGCCAATAGCTGCTAACACACCAAAATGGATGAAAAAATGTGTGTGGCATTTTATTTATTACAATGCTGTGTGCCACAAAACACAATATTTGTCTTGCGGTGCATTGTAGTAAGTTGTGTGTTGGACTCTGCCATCAAATGCATTGAGATTCCATTTAAAATCAATTCTAACACAATGCATCACATACAGAGCAAGTGTGTGCCATGTGTTGTGGTAACATGCATTAACTTGTGCATTTTAGTGCATGATGCCACAGTGCACATGTGTGCGTGAACCCTGATGTAAAGCTTCTAAAGAGATACCCTTTCAGTACTGAGAGAAATTCACACTTATTCACATATTGTTGTAACGCCTTATTTTGAATAGTACACTAAGGGGTAGATTCACGTAGATCGGCCTTTCTTTGTGCGGGCGTAATGTATCCTATTTACGTTATGCCTCTGCAACTTTTACAGGCAAGTGCCGTATTCTTAAAAGAAAGTTGCGGCGGCGTAGCGTAAATAGGCCGGCGTAAGCCCGCCTAATTCAAATAGTGAAGAGGTGGGCGTGTGTTATGTAAATTAGGCTTGACCCGACGTGATTGACGTTTTTCCCGAACGGCGCATGCGCCGTCTGTGGAATTTCCCAGTGTGCATTGCTCCAAAGTACGCCGCAAGGACGTCATTGGTTTAGACGTGAACATAAATGACGTCCAGCCCCATTCACGGACGAATTACGCAAACGACGTAAAAAATTCAAAATTCAATGGGAACAACGGCCATACTTAACATTGGTACGCCACACTTACGCCACCATATAGCAGGGGTAACTATACGCCGGGAAAAGCCTAATGTAAATTGCGTAAATGTACTGCGTCGGCCGGGCGTATGTTCGTGAATTTGCGTATCTTGCTGATTTACATATTTTGACACGTAAATCAGCATACACGCCCCTAGCGGTCAGCGGAAAAATGCAGTTACGATCCGACGGCGTAAGAGACTTACGCCGGTCGGATCTAATAGAAATCTATGCGTAATTGATTCTATGAATCAGGCGCATAGATACGACCGGCGGGACTCAGAGATACGATGGAGATACGCCGTCGTATCTTCTCTCTGAATCTACCCCAATGGTAGCACGCGGTAATGGATCGCGTCAGGGGCGAGCGGGGAGCGCACCTACGGCGGCGCGCACGCCCCTATTGGCTGCTCGGTGAGATGACGTAATATTACGTGATCTCGCCCAGCAGAGCCGATTTTACGCCGGCTGGTCGGCAAGCAGTTAAAGAGGAAGTAAACTCTCCCACTCTGATGCTTCTTTTCATTTAGTCCATTATATAAAGTAATTATCAATTGATAGCCACTGTAATCCAGCCCAAATTGCATATTACTTACTGTTTAAAGTAACTTTAAAAAAACTTGTTTGCAGAGGTGAGGCAGTGCCATCTTAAGTATTGTATTCTGAGTCCACATAGAGTGTATTTCCGTCCATACATTGAGCACTTCCTGTACTGTTAACCAAGCCTCCTTCTCAATCCAACATTTCTATGGCAACCCTGCTTTCCTGCTCATAGCCACTTGTTTATTTTCATACTGTAGTATTTACTTGTGCAGATTATCTAGTGTTTGCCTATGTCAGTCTTATCAGCTTTAGCCCGGGTTTATACCACGTGTGATGTCACATGGTCACACGGGGTGTAGGAGGAAGCTCTGAGTGATTATGCAGTCTCGTGGGATTTCACTGTCGTGCCTAGAAAGTCCTGATAGCAGACAGACAAGCAAACAGAGTGTGCCGTAAATCAGGGGAGATCTGGGCATGCTCCAGTGATGTCATTCTAAAGAAAAGAAAGGATTACAACAATACTAAGCAAGTAAGGATATTTCTACAAGCAGTGTTCATTAGGGTTTTTTATGCTGATTTACATGGGATAAAGTTGTGGGGGAAGGTTTACAACCACTTTAACATGCAACATGACACAACATAATTGAAAAGATATGCATGGGCCCTGAGCCAATCAGCTACAAGTATTCTGGGCAGGAGATTATGAGCGGCTTACCAGGTACAGACAGGTAATTGGGGCCATTTGGTATGCAAACACAATCCTTAAATTCTTATATAAGAATTAACATGTTATTGTATTGTTAAAAGCAATTTTTAATATTGTAAATCTGTAGCTTTCATTAAATCAATATGTTTTAATGCTGTTATAAAGGTTCTCGTTCAGGCAATTCTTTTTATAAGGTGGCAATAATTGGCCCCTGTCTTCCAATTTTTCTCCCATATTGTATCCCATATTCTGCCATTATATAATGATGTCAGAATCCACCCCATGGTGAGTATAATGCCTTGTACACAGGATCGGAATTTCCGACGGAAAAAGTCAGACAGAATTTTTTCATCGGATATTCCGACCGTGTGTATGCCCCATCTGACTTTTTCCGTTGGTAATTCCAACAGAGTTAGAAAGAGAACATGTCGGAAATTCCGTTCGTCTGTATGGAACTCCGACGGAGAAAAAAATATGCATGCTCGGAAACAATTCGACGCATGCTCGGAAGCATTGAACTTAATTTTTCTAGGCTCGTCGTAGTGTTGTACGTCATCGCGTTTTTGACGGAATTTGGTGTGTCCGTGTGTATGCAACACAGCCTGAACGAATTCCGTCGGAAAAACTCGTCAGAGTTTATTCCGACGGAAACTCAGACCGTGTGTACAGGGCATAAATGTTTGTTTTTTTTATCTTGAACTTCTCTTTTAAAGTAGCACAGAATAAAACTTGGTCTTGGCCACTTCATAGCTGTGCATCGCTTGGAGTAAAAATCATCTTAAGTGTTTATTCTCTGGTAGATCTTGGCAAGTCTGCCTCAGTTTGTTGTCCATGATTGCAGATCAAAAATACATAGAAAAACTATTGCAAATACTTTTCTAAATGAAAGACAGCCTGAATTGTATTTAAATGTGTCACTAATTTGCTTGATAAATATCCCCCAATGTGCTTTAGCAAATTAAATGCCATTCAGTAAGCTGGCCTTACATCAGCAGAATTGTGTTCAATTTTTTTAGATAGATCTTCTAATGGGGGGTTCTAGTGAGGTTGACAATAGTTTTCAACCATAGTGATGAGAACATTTGAAGGGGTGGGGTGGAAACTTTTTCTCAGATTTAATTCTAATTGTGAATATAGTTTCTGGGCAAGTAATAGTGTACATAGTGTAATACACATGTTCTATAAAACAAACCTGTTTAATATGTCTGGCATTCCATTCAACTTGCAGGTCTGGATGAAATTTTAAAGACGTTTGAACAAAATTAGTGATGGGAAAATTACATTTTTGTGAATTTCTGTAAAGATGTTCTAATGAAATTCTACTGGTGTATGGCCAGCTTTAGACACCATACATGAAAGCTAAGGGTAGCTTTGTAAATTGCCAGAACTGTAAATAAAGTGACTGGAAAGTAAAAAGGGGATTTATGGAAAAGGGTTCAAAGTGCTGTTTTTTTTTGTAAATACGGGAAGAGATTGATTCCTTTCTTTATTTCTGCCCATAACAAAGTAGCCTCTTATGTTTATTATTTGCTTTGATGGTAGATTACATTGCATCTCCTGTTTCTGATATGAGGCACATCTGACCATTCCTCATATTGTTTCATTTGAAAATTATGTTGTGCAAAGCAATCTGCTGCCTTTCTAATTTTGCACCTTCGTAGCGTAGGTTGCTAGGCAAATGTAGCTTTGTCTCCTTTTATAATCAAGGAAGCAGTAATTGTTTGTTCTGGCCTGTTCAGGGTCTCACAGGTTGGGATTTTGATGGAAAGGAAGTGTCCAGGAGTGGGCTGGAGTGTGGTAGAACAGGGTTCTTTCTCCCCAGGAAGGATCCAGAGGTTCAGGAGCTGCTGTTGTCAGACAGTACATGGACTGAACAGCTGCTTTAGAAGGCCTTGGAAAGGCCAGGAATAAAGGCTCAAATGGACTTGCTCAAAACTATCTGCAGAACCACACAATAAGGAATCCAGTCCTGAAAGGCACCATCTTGCTCACAGGTTTGGGTCCAGGGGTAGCTGGAAGGAGGCAGCTGTCTTGGGGAGGTGTAAGTAGTGACCTTTAGTTGATCTCTGAGACTGTGTGCTGGACACTACACCGGGTACTGATGGTTGCGCATTGGTGCAGGATAACCAAAGAATCTAAGATTTGCCCCATGGTCTTCAGCTGTAGAGCCTTGGATTGTTCACTGTTACATACGACTACTAGAAAGGCTTCTAGACTAGAAAGTCATCTGTTCACCAACCATTGCAGAGCATTTTTGGAGCATTCTATGCCCTAATCACCATCTTGTTCTCAAGTTTACCAGCAATAAACCACAACCCTAGACTGTTTATTGAAACTGGATTGAATGAACTGTTGCTTGGGTGACTGTCTGTCTCGGTACTGTTTGGGAAAGAACCAGTTAATCTCAGTAGCCCCTACAGGGGTAGTACTACACTGGCTTAAGGTGGAGGTAGAAATGTGGCTTAGCTGCTGATTTTTATCACTGACCAAAACAGGTGTAAACAAGGCTTGACAATGAGTTTATAAAAAATTGTCTTGCATCTTTTTACTTAGCCTCCGTTCCATAAACTTCTGGTGTGTGCTCAATAAAGTTACAAAAAAGGTCACGTGACTTCAGGGTTCTGGACTAGATGTCCCTTTATGATCAGCACTGTCTTAACAAAGCACATGCATGTCCATCCTAAGAGTTAATGCTAGTCTCCCACATCTGACTGTAGTTCAAAGTGCATGCATGCCTGTCGTGTCAATTAACCACTTCATTCTCTGTTCATGTCAGAATGTAGTTTTGGGTAGAAGTGTGAGCGAAAGTGTGGCTATGGCATGGGGGATTTACAAAGAAGTGAGAGACTATAAACACAAGGCAGACATAAAACTGTGTAAGTGCTGTGCTTTACTGCTGTATATCATGTTTTATGTGGAGGGTTTAATAACACTTTAGGCCTTATTCAAATGGGTGACAAGGGGGCAATAAAAGTATGGGGTTGATTCACTTTTTACCAACCCCCACCCGCCAACCTAAAACCTAACATAGCAGATGGAGAGGTATTCATGCCTTTCCCTTTAGATGTATAGTAAGGCTTTACCTTGGCACATTGAATTTGAAAGGTGCCACAGCCTGTCAAACTCACCCATTAAAGTTAGCGGGACCACACCACAATTGAGTTAAATGCTAGACATGTGCAGAACTAAAAAATTTGTTTCATTCTTTTTTGGGATTCGTTTTGTTTATTCGTTTTCAAAAAGATTTGAAAAGTTTTCAAATCAATTTCAAATTTGAAAAGTTTTCAAATCAGTTTTGAATAGTTTTCAAATTGTTTTCCAATTTCCAAAGCAAATAAAATAGAATAGAAAATACAGGAATAGAATAGAAAAAATATACATTTTTGTTTTTATTCTATTGCTTTATTTTCTTATCTATTTTATTCTCTTTGAAAATTGGAAAATTATTTGAATTCAAAAGGTTTTCGAATTTGAAAACTATTCGAATTTGAAAACTTTTCAAATTTGAAAACTATTCGAAAAGTATTCCAAAACGATTCGAATTTGAATTACATTTTTTTGGATTCATTTAAATTCGGTACTTTTTTCATTTGGAAATTTTTGAATAAAGAAAATTTGTCCGAATTTTATTTCGTAACGAAATGAACCCCACATGTATATTAAAATTGACTTTCCAAAATAACCCAAAAAAGCATTTGGAGGTGAAAATATCACCTCCTGAATATCTGCAAAGTGATCCACTGCAGATCACTTTTCGGAGATGCAGCAGGGACTGCCGTTCATGCGAAAGAGGCCTAACTTCTGCAGAGATGAGAGAAAACAAAAAAATGTATACGTTTATTCATATATGCACTATACCCTCTAAGAATATAATGATTACATGATGGTGCCCTGTGGAAATGCACAGCATGTAGCAGAAAAACTTTTTCCTTGACGACCACTTTAATCCTGTTGTGTAGCAACTACCAAGCTAACAACATAAATCACAGATCACCAGTAGATATTGTGAAATATCCTATAACCTCTTAGAAATGTCTAACACTAATGATACCAAGCTCATCCTGCATGCCAGAATATGACAGGCTCATTAATTACAATTATGAAATACGGTGTGCTTGTCAAAGTCTAGTTGTCTGTTCATATTATATTGATCACACTTATGTGCCATAAATACCTTGCCAGTAAGAACAAAAAGTACAGAAAATGTATTATTATGTAGACATGATTTATTATACCTTTCTATCTACTATATATACCTAAATATGATCTCCCTCGTTCGTTCTTTCTTTCTTTCTTCCAACCTATAATCTTTTCATCTTTTCACCTGCTGTATCTGTTATCTATTTTTATCTATTTTTTCCTTCCTTCTTTCTGTCTCTACTGTACCTATAATCTTTCCTTTCCTATTCTCCTCCTCCTCCTCCTGCCTCCTTCCTCCTGCCTCCTTCCTCCTTCCTCCTCCTCCTCCCTCTTCCTCCCCCTTCCTCCTGCTCCTTCTCCTGCCTCCTGCCTCCTTCTCCTTCCTCCTCCCTCCCCCTCCCTCTTCCTCCCCCTACCTCCTCCTCCTCCTGCCTCCTTCCCTCTCCTCCCTCCACTCCCTCTTCCTCCCTCTTCCTCCTTCTCCTCCTCCTGCCTTCTGCCTCCTCCTTTCTCCCCCTCCCTCTTTTTCCCCCTTTCTCCTCCTTTCTCCCTCCTCCTTCTCTTCCCTTCCTTCCTCGTTTTCTTCTTCTCTTCTGATCCTTCTTCTTCTCCCCCTCTTCCCTTCCTTCTTTCTTTTCTATTCCCTTACTTCATCTTCTCCTCCTCCTTTCCATTATCTTCCCTTTCTGCCTCTTCTCCTTCACCTCTTTTTCTTTCTCTTCACTCCCTTCCTCTTTTCTTCCTCCTCCTTTCGTTTCCCTTCCCTTCCTCTTCTCCTCCTTTCCCTTTCTTTTCCCTTCATTTCTCTTCTCCTCCTCCTTTCCTTTCTCTTCCCTATCTTCCTGTCCTCCACCTCTCCCTTTCCTTTTTTCCCTTCCCTTCCTCTTCTCCTCCTTTCCCTTTCTTTTTTCTTCATTTCTCTCCTCCTGCTCGTCCTTTCCACCCTCTTTTGCTTCTCCATTTTTTTTCTTAATTTCTATGGTATCTCTTGTATTTGTTATCTATTTGAATCTCTTTTCTTCCTTCCTTCTGTATCTACTATACCTATAATCTTTCTTTGTTTTATTTTATTTTCATCTTCCTTCCTTCCTCGTTTGTCACCTTCCTGCCTTCCTTTTGTCCATCCGTCATTCCTTCAATCCTTTCTATTCTTCTTTTGTTCCAGAAGATGCTAACTTTTAAGACAGTAAAAAAAAAAATGTCAATGTTCCTCTTTCAGAGAATTTCAGTTCATCTTTTTATCCTGTTAATCCTACTCTCTGGCACAATTATTCAATCTGTCTGATCATAGAACTTTCTTTTAATTTATGTGATCATTATTTGAGCTAATAATCTGATCTGCAATCCCTATAAAAAAGTGCACATTTGATAAGCAAAGCTTCCAATAATCTGACATTGTGCAAGGTGTAGGCTTTGATTCCACTGCTTCGTACTGCACTGCAGTCTTGTGTGGGGCAGCAGTATTGGATGATGTAAATGGCTAATTTGAGCAGATTTTTTTTTCTTGTGGGATAAAATCAAACCAGATGTCAGATTCGAAAGGTTACCATACATGGAACAATTGTAAAACAGTCTGTGCTTGGAGAGAAAATGGTACTCACACAACAGTGCCAAATATTGGGATGTAAATTGACTGGAAAATCTTGAGTTTTCTCTTCATCTCTGTGAGCCAAGTGTAGCTGTAATACACCATGATGATGATGTTCTTTTGTATAATCTCCACCTCTTGTATCATGCAATTATTTTTAGTAAAAACCAATGTTAGAATAGACTATTGGAGGCAGTGTGCTGTCTGCTTTACATTTACAGCTACTGTACATACCAAGAAGAGAAAGAGGAGATGGCTTCATGTATCTTGAACTACGTCTTCTGACACCTCTCCTCTTATTCACCACACACTTTTCTCTGCAGGTTGTTGAATTTTAGCCACAAACGTCCAGAGGTGTTCAGAAAAATGATATAAAAATAAGAAAGGAACTCATAGTAGATTTTAGAAACATGCTGCCCTCTAACCAGGAGTGTTGTTAAGATTGTGACAGTCCTGGGGCACCCTGAATGGAGCACTGACGCAACGTGCATAGCACACCACATGTACAGTAGTGGTGGGTGTAGCAAGATTGCGCCAATGGTGTTAGGGGCTTAAAGGGGTATGGCTAAATACAAGTTGAAGATGATGGGAAAACAGGGGCGCAGTAGGGCTCTCATAGTGTAGTAGGTAAAAACGATTTATTAAATAAAAGTACAATAAACACAAAATAGGTATTGCAATTACAAAAGCAATGGTACAATCCACCTTAATAAGATTAATTTTCTAACATTTCTAATCAGTCCAGAAATCCACTGCTCTCAGGTGGTTGAGGCAGCACCTTTGACTTTGAAAGGGGCCACTTGTCTGCAGCCATGTATACAGTTGATTCCAGCCAGCTCTCAGCCCTGACAGGAATGCCATAAGGTAACACTGCTTTCCTACACCCTAGCAATGATCAGAAAATGTCTCAAGGGGAACCTCCTCTTCCTCAGTTTTAACTGGGAAAATAATTATCGAGAATGATAAAGGCTGGGTAGGGAGATTAACCCTTATGCCACGTACACACGATCGGTTTTCCCGGCGGTCAAAAGTCCACTGGGAAAACCGAGAACCTGCTCGGTTGCTTTTCCCATGTACACACAGCCGGTTTTCCCGACAGGAAAACTGCGATGACAGCTTTGGTTGGGAAAACCGGCCGCATGTATGCTCCACTGCAGTGTTTCCCATGGGAAAACTGCCGGGCAAAAAAACACAGAGAATCACGGCAGGAAAAAAAAAGAACAATTTCAAATTTTTTTGCCCACAGTTTTCCTGTCGGGAAAACTGCTATGGAGCATACACATGCCAGTTTTCCCGTCGGGAAAACCAATCGTGTGTACGAGGCATAAGAGTACCCAAATGAAATAAAAATCTAAAGGGACCCAGAGGCTTCTCAAACCAGAACACTTACGTTAAGGTACAATTATTAAAAATGATTCTGAGCATGCGTGGATTTTTAACCGATGGTTGTGCCTACTAATAAATGGCTTCAGCCAAACACTAACCATGAGTGAAAGAAAAGTTTGTGTTATCATTCATATTCTCTGAAAAATGACCAAGAAATCATAAATTCTGCCAGGGTATGTAAACCTATGAGCACAACTGTTTATATTCTATAGTTTGTAGATGCTATAACCTTCACACAAACCAATTAATATACACCTATTGGGATTTTTTTTAGACATGTAGCAGAATACATTTTTGTATACATTCTCTGTCTTTTTAAATTTTTTATCACAAATAATAAAAAACCCAAGGGTGATCAAAAACCACCAACAAAAGCTCTATTTGTGTAAAAAAAAAACGATATTGCATGACTGCACAATTGGCAGTTAAAGTAGCACAGTGCTGAATAGAAAAAAATTACCTAGTTAGGAAGGCGATAAAATCTTACAGAGGTCAAGTGGTAAAAGTGCTTTACATTTTTACCTTTTCTTTTCTATCCAACGTACCTGTTGATCCTTCAAGTTTAGCTGTCCCTAGGTCTCTTCCTGTTGTAATGGGCCTTTTACAGTGTTGTCAAATTTTGCTCAGTGGTACTGTTGCTGGGTTGTTGACTCTGTCACTCCACCAGTGTTGCCAACCGGCCGTATTTTTACGCACAGTTCGTAAAAACAGGCACTTTTTTCCCCCATTCGTAAATGTCTGTGGTTGCTGGAATGTGCCAGTAAAAATAGCCGAGATTGGTTCGGCTTGGAACTGCGCATGGAGATTGGAGGCAGGGGGTGAATGGAGGCAGGGGGTGATGGTGGCTGGGGTGGCACCGCAGAGGGGGATGGAGGCAGGGGGAGATTGGAGACAGAGGGTGATTGATGGCACCACAGAGGGGGATGATGGCACCGCAGAGGGTGGGCATGGAGACAGGGGTTATTGGTGGCACCGCAAAGGGGGATGGAGGCAGGGGACGATGGAGGCAGGGGGTGATTGGAGGCAGGGGGCCTCCAGGAGATTGGAGGCAGGGGGAGATTGGAGGCAGGGGGAGATTGTGGCACCGCAGAGGGGGGTGAAGGTAGGGGGTGTTGGTGGCAGAGGGGGATGGAGGCAAGGGGTGATGTGACTAAATAATTTGCCCTTATTATATCAAAAATAACAAAAATATATATTTTTTACCTTAATATCTACCTTAAATCACGTTGCTATTTGCCTAGCATACTTCTTTGTAGCCTAAATACTGAAATTTGCACCTAAAAATGTAATTTAGTAACTTTTATGAAATGCCAGTAAAAATGTGGCTGCACCAGTAAATTTCGTGTGTTGTGCTAGTGAATTTCAATCTGGTAGGTTGGCAACACTGCACTCCACCTACAGTAGCTGGGTGTCCTAAAAGCATAGCTAGGAGTTGAAGTCCAAAAGAGCGCCATGCTACTCTCTGCTTACAATCATTGCCCAGCATGCTGCATAGAACAAGAGAATGCTGCGACCGCGGCTCAAAGCAGGGGGTCCAGCGCGTCCTTGTTCATCGATTCAGGTGCGAACCAGGTCCAAATTTTTGCCTGAATTTTCACTTGAATCGGAACAAACCACGCACAGGACACTTTCCGAATGCGGACCGCGGCCACCCTGTAGCTGTGTAAACCGGCTTTATTGCGAGCCAGGCGCACTCTCCTGTCATGCAAAGTGGATGCAGGGAAACTCGCATCTAATTTGCAATAAGTGTGAACCCAGCCTTACTCAGATACATAAAAAGTACTGCAATTTGATATATCACGCAGTGTCCCCCTCTTAAAAAGAGACTATCCTCTCTGATTCCACAAGACCTCGACAATGTTCTGTAAATACCTGGTGATCTTGCCAGTCCAACAGTTGGTCAGCCTGTACTGGATATTACAACTCTGTGTTGTCACTCTTGCAGCTGCTGTGCTTGATTGCCTAGTCTCTCCTATGTTTCCCAGAAGGATCTGATATGATGCTTGTGAGCCAGCTGCTTCGGAAACTTAACGGTTCTGAAAAAAAATAAATATATTAAATGTAATTTAGTGATTTGCATGCTAAGTGTGTAGGTCATCATTTGTTAAAATACAGTGACTTGAAAAAATATTCATACCCCTTGAAATATTCCACATTTTGTCATGTTACAACCAAAAACTTACATTTATTTTATTGGAATTTTATGTGATAGACCAACACAAAGTGGAACATAATTGTGAATTGGAAAGAAAATAATAAATGATTTTAATTTTTTTTTACAAATAAATATGTGAAAAGTGTGGCGTGCATTTGTATTCAGCTCCCTGAGTTAAAACCTTGTAGAACCACCTCTCGCTGCAATTACAGCTGCATGTTTTTTTGGGTATGTCTCTACCAGCTTTGCACATCTAGTGCTGACATTTTTGCCCATTCTTCTTTGCCAAATAGCTCAAACTATGTCAGATTGAATGGAGAGCGTCTGTGAACAGCAATTTTCTCTTACCACAGATCCTCAATTGGATTTAGGTCTGGACTTTGACTGGGCCATTCTAACACATGAATATGCTTAGATCTAAACTATTCCATTGTAGCTCTGGCTCTATGTTTAGGGTCATTGTCTTGCTGTAAATTGAACCTCCCCCAGTCTCAAGTCTTTTGCAGACTTTTCCTCTAAGATTGCCCTGTATTTGGCTCTATTCATGTTCCTATAAACTATGACCAGCTTCCCCAGAACATGATGCTGCCACCACCATGTTCCAGGGTGGGGATGGTGTGTTCAGCTTTATGTGCAATGTTAGTTTTGTGTCCCCCACATGGCTTCTGTGGGGGACACAAACACAAACGAGATGTCCTATGGCTTTCTTTCAACAATTGCTTTCTTCTTGCCACTCTTTCATAAAGACCAGATTTGGAGTGCACGATAAATAGTTGTCCTGTGGGCAAATTCTCTCACCTGAGTTACCATGGGCCTCTTGGCTGCGTCTGATTAATGCTCTCGTTGCTTGTTCTGTCAGTTTATGTAGACGGCCATGTCTTGGTAGGTTTGCAGTTGTGCCATACTCTTTGCATTTTCAGATGATGGATTGGATTGAACAGTGCTCCGTGAGATGTTCAAAGCTTGGGATATTTTTTTATAACCTAACTCTGCTTTAAACTTCTCCACAACTTTATCCCTGACCTGTCTGGTGTGTTCCTTGGCCTTTGTGAGGCTGTTTGTTCATTAAGGTTCTCCAAGAAACCTCTGAGGGCTTCACAGAACAGCTGTATTTATTCTGAGATTAAATTACACAGAGGTGGACTAGATTTTCGTTAGGGATATTAGAGTAAAAGGGCCTGAATACAAATGCACACCAAACTTTTTAGATATTTATTTGTAGGAAAATTTTGAAAAACATTTATAATTTTCCTTCCACTTCACAATTATGTGCCACTTTGTGTTGGTCCATAACATAAAATCGCCCAAAAATATTTGCGTTTTTTGGTTGTAACATAATTTTTTATTTTTATTTCGGGGGGTGTGGATACTTTTTTAAGGCACTGTATTAAGTGATCCTTTAATTTTTTTACCTTTTTTTGGCTTAAATCAAGTACACCCTTAAATAATGGTCTGTTTGAAATCACTGTTATATAGATTATTGGAATAATGTTTGCTGTTTGTGATGTATACTGCTAACACAGGCACTAAATGTAGCTTGGTCACATCATTCCTGTTTTTATTACACCTATACTTGCCATATGTTTACCTATCAGTCATGTGTCATATCGTGCAGTTGTCATGCTGATAACTATGATGTTAAGCTTCAGAACTGACATGTTAATATATACATATACAGACATGACTAGGTTATTGTGACACACACCATTATTTTTGGTTGAAAGGTATTTACGTGTTATAGAAATTGAATAACCCATTCTTTTCTCTTGTGGCAGCCCCTCCGTTAATGGCTTTTGCAAGCTGTGATGAAGCCTCCTATACCTACCTTCTGAATGAGTACTGCCTACATCAATTCCAACTGCAGATGCAAGATTTGGGAGTTCAGATGTGGTGTGACTGGAAGGCAACCATAGAGTGAGTGTGTCTGTCAAGGATCCAGCATAGTTAAAGTGATTGCAAAAGTATTTTTTTTTTTAATAACAAACATGTCATACTTTCCTGCTCTTTGCAAGCTCTTTGTAGAGCAGCCCTGATCCTCCTTTTCTGGGGTCCCCAGTCGGCGCTCATGGCTCCTCCTCTTCGGTGTGTGCCCCCACGGAGAGACAATTTTCATGAGGGCACCCGTGCAGGCTCGCTCCCCAGTCCTGCTACTGCGTCCATTGACACAGATGGCAGGACTCTGCCCTGCCCCCTGGCTCCCATGTCACTGGATTTGATTGACAGCAGTGGAAGCCAATGGCTCTTGCTCACAGGCATGCACACAGGGTGTGCCACCCTAATCACCCTGTGTGGTGTAGATTTTCCTTGTTTAGACCCCTGATATTTCACCAAAGCCCCCTACTGGGGCTCCTAAAAAAAAAAAAAAAAAAAAAAGTTAATAAATAATCATAAAAGAACAACAACAAAAGAGATAAAACTGTAAAAAAAAAAAAAATATTAAAAACTACCTACTCCAGCCACTGCCTTGCTTACACCAATCTCTGCCCTACTGACACCGTCCATTGCAGTATATACACACATGTGTGTTTGAGCTCACCTATGCTCTTGAGGACCTGAGACAGTGGCTAGAGCCACTGGGTTCATGCTCGTCGCTGGAACAGACAGGTTCAGGTAAGAAAAAGGGGGGCTCTAGGGGACAGCTGCAGCACATAAGGTTTTTCACCTTAATGCATACAATGCATTAAGGTGAAAAACCCTGGGACAATACAACTCTTTAGGTCCATCTATCTTTATATAAATATATATATATATATATATATATATATATATATATATATATATATATATATATATATATATATAGTGATTGTGTGTATACATAAATATATGTATGTATAAATAAATAAATATATATATATATATATATATATATATATATATATATATATATATATATATATATATATATATATATATATATTGTATATACAATTATTAATCATGCTCTGATTTTTCATCATGTTACATACAATCTGGTTGAAAAAAGTCCATCCAGTTCAATCCACAAAAAAACAAAACAAATCGAAAACTTCCATATACACAATCCTATACCCACAGTTTATCCCGAAGAAGGCTATAAAACCCAATAAAGCACAATCGAATTTGCTCCATGGGGGCGGTTCCTTTTCTGATCCTTCAAGAGGCAATCGAATATTCCCTGGATCAACTTCACATATAAATATGAGTATCCAGGTATATTTTGTGCATTTAGGAAAGAATCCAGGCCTTTTTTTAAACAATCTACTGAGCTGGCCAGAACCAGCACTTGGGAGAGTCTATTCCACATTTTTACAGCTAGTGTGAAGAAGCCTTTCAATATTTAGAGGTTAAATCAGTTTCCCTCCAGATGTAAACAGTGCCCCATTGTCCTCTGTGATGACCTTAACCACTTAAGGACCGCCTCCTGCACATATACATCGGCAGAATGGCACGGCTGGGCACAGGCACGTACAGGTACGTTGCCTTTAGAAGGCCAGCCGCGGGCCAGCGCGCGCACGTGACCCGGTCCGAAGCTCTGTGACCGCGGCCGCGGGACCCGCAGACCCGATCGCTGCCGGTGTCCCGTGATCGGTCACAGGAGCTGAAGAACGGAGAGAGGTGTGTGTAAACACAGCTTCCCCATTCTTCACAGTGGCACTGTCATTGATCGTCTGTTCCCTGATATAGGGAAAGACGATCAATGACGTCACACGTCCAGCCCTGCCCCCCTACAGTTAGAAACACATATGAGGTCACACTCAACCCCTACAGCGACCCCTAGTGGTTAACTCCTAAACTGCAATTGTCATTTTCACAGTAATCAATGCATTTTTATAGCACTTTTTGCTGTGGAAATGACAATGGTCCCAAAAATGTGTCAAAATTGGCCAATGTGTCCGCCATAATGTCGCAGTCATGAAAAAAATCGCTGATCGCCGCAATTAGTAGTAAAAAAAAAAATATTAATAAAAATGACATAAAATTGTCCCCTATTTTGTAAACGCTATAAATTTTGCGCAAACCAATCGTTTTTACCAAAAATATGTAGAAGAATACGTATCGGCCTAAACCGAGGAAAAAAAAATTTCTTATATCTTTTTTTGAGGATATTTATTATAGCAAAAAGTAAAAAATATTGAATTTTTTTCAAAATTGTCGCTCTATTTTTGTTTATAGCGCAAAAAATAAAAACCGCAGGGGTGATCAAATACCACCAAAAGAAAGCTCTATTTGTGGGGAAAAAAGGATGCAATTTTGTTTGGGAGCCACGTCGCACGACCGCGCAATTGTCAGTTAAATCGACGCAGTGTCCAATCGCAAAAAGGGGCAAGGTCCTTTACCTGCATATTGGTCCGGGTCTTAAGTGGTTAAAGTGCATAACTCTACACCAAGTTCACTATATGGACCACTTATATATTTATACATATTGTACTTTTGCCAGTGGTTTAGACATTAATGGCTGTGTGTTGAGTTATTTTGAGGGGGCAGAAAATGTACACTGTTATACAAGCTGTACACTCACTACTTTACATTGTAGCAAAGTGTAACTTCTTTGGTGTTGTCACATAAAAAGTTATAATAAAATATTTACAATAATGTGAGGGGTGTACTCACTTTTGTGAGATACTGTATATGCAGTTTTACAAATAAACATTTAATTCATGTCTCCTTTCATGGATGGTATTGTAACTTCAGTGCATGAAGGGGGGTGGGTGTGAGAGAAATTCACCTGAGACCACACAGTGCCCCTTGGTCCCATCCAGTGACCCACAGTTTTCTCACAGTGCCCCCTCAGCATTCATGGCACTCCCTCAACACTCACAGTGTCTCCCTGTACTCACCATGCCCGGCCAGCTCAGTACTCACTTAATCTGTCCCCAGAATAATAGAACACAAGCAAAGCAAAAGCAGATAAGCTATGTACACTCGGCCTAAAAGATGCGCGCTCCCACTCCCTGGGGATAGCAGTTTTCGTAAGTCTAAAATTAAAGCTGAAATCCAGACAAACAGCTAAATGTACTTTTAAAATGCATACGTCAACTGCTTTATAATTTTGTACAGCCAATCTTGTGATTCACACACATCTGTCAGGCCTCGTACACACGGCCGAGAAACTCGACGGGCTAAACACGTCGAGTTCCTTGTCAAGCCGCCGAGGATCTCGGTGAGCCAAATTTTCCCATTCCCGTCGGGGAAAAAGAAGACATGCTTTCTTTTTGGCCCGACGAGATCCTCGTCGGTTTCCTCGTCGAAAAGTGTACACACGACCGGTTTCCTCGGCAAAAAAAACCCCAGCAAGCTTCTTGCTGGTTTTTGCCGAGAAACTCGGCCGTGTGTACGAGGCCTCACACTGCACAGCCAGGAAGGTAACACACTTATTTCCAGGTTCAGCAATGCAGCCTCCTATCTTCTCTCTCCAACTCCAGCCTATTAAATCAGCATCACCATACTGACTTATAAGACGAATTTTTGGTAAAGTTGAACCAGGAAGCAGTCACGCACGCTTGGGCCCTCGGCATGGCGCAAATTGTGTCATTTTAAATGAAGACCATATTGTGTAGTCTGTGCAAGCTGAAAAAGATTTCATCTCTCTGAAATAATATTTGACAGTGAGACTGTGAGAATGTTCTTTTCACACATCTAGAAATGATCAGATCTATATTCAGTATGTCTCTTCAAATTGAATACCTCCTGATCTACACCCTTGTCTGGGATTTCCAGAATTAGAGTGGTCATTTCTGTGATAAGGAAGTCACTGTTATTCCCCGTACACACGGTTGGAATTCACGCCAGCAAAAGTACGATGTGAGTTTTTCGTCGGAAATTCTGACCGTGTGTATGCTCCATCAGACTTTGGCTGTCAGAATTTCCGCCGGCAAAAGTTTGAGAGCTGGTTCTCAAATTTTCCGACGTAAAAAATTCTGTCTGTAGCAATTCCGACGCACAAAATTACGACGCATGCTCGGAAACAATTTGACGCACGCTCGGAAGCATTGAACCTAATTTTCTTGGCTCGTCGTGGTGTTGTACGTCACCGTGTTCTTGGCGAACGAAAGTTCAGAGAACTTTTGTGTGACTGTGTGTATGCAAGCCAAGTTTGAGCGGAAAATCCGATCGTGTGCACGGTGCTTTATGATGTCATTTTTTCCAGCAGACGTCCCCTGGGCTTTTATGATACAGTTATTTCATGGAAAAGACACCAGTTGTTTATAACCTTCTTGCACGGTTTAGTGTAGAAGGGATGTCTATAGGACTCTGGAGGGGAAATGGAAAAATGATCCCTCTCAGTTGTTGTGACAGGGCTGACAGCTGTGACAGTCATTTACGGTGACATAATGAAAAGACTACCAATCCCCCCCCCCCCCCCCCCCGTCACTAAAACACTATATAGATGTTTTCTTTATTGTCACACTGTTTGTGTTTCACAAGTGTTTAATCTGGTAGGCTGCTTTCAGAATGCTCCATTGCAAAAACACGGCAACAATGCGTATGTATTTTTGCTTTGGTGCGTTGTGTTTTTGATGCATTTTTACTGCATTCGCGTTGCGTTTTCCCCCTGGACGTGTGACTGGACAAAGCTCTTCTCCCAGATGCGTTACAGCTTTAATGCGCTTTTCATGAGTTTTTGCCACGGTTTCCATTTATTTTAATGTAGAGATCCATTTTGGTGTGTTTTTTTTTTACTGCACCAAACATGCACCAAAAATGCAGCAAGCGTGTCTTTTAAAATGCAACTGAAATGCAAAGAACCAGTGTAAAGAGTTCCATAGGATTTAGAGGGATACATTTTTCCTACTTCTTTTTTTTTTAACTGAAAAACTATTCAGTGTGAAAGGGCCCTTAAGGAGTCAGTAAGCATAATATAAAAGCTAATTAAATTAAACAAAAATTATAATTTTTTGGGAAATCAGACATAGTGAATGCAGGGTGCTGGGTTTAACCCCCTCCTTACCGTGTCATTGTAAAATTACTTCAGCAGGAACCCTCCCTCCGGGTGGATGTCATATGACGTCCTGGGCTTTCCGGGCGGGTAGGGGGCGTACACGCTCGGGATCCGGTGCTCGTGCCCTGCGGCCACGATGTGCCCGCAATCACAGTAGGACCATGGATCTGTGTGTTTAAGCACACAGATCCATGTCCTGTCAGAGGTGGGGAGACCGACGTGTGTTCCCAGTACAGAGGAACACACATCGGTTTCCTCCCCTTGTGAGTCCCCTCCCCCTACAGTTAGAATCACATACTAGGGAACATATTTAACCCCTTGATCGTCCCCAGTGTTAACCCCTTCCCTGCCAGTCATATTTAGACAGTAATCAGTGCAGTTTGATAGCTGTATAAATGTGAATGGTCCCAAAAACGTGTCAAAAGTGTCCGATCTGTCTGTCGCAATGTCACGGTCACAATAAAAATTGCAGATCGCCGCCATTACTAGTAAAAAATAAATAAAAATGACATAAATCTATCCCTTATTTTGTAGAGGCTATAACTTTTGTGCAAACCAATCAATAAACGCTTATTGCGATATTTTTTTTTTTTACCAAAAATATGTAGAAGAATACGTATCGGCCTAAACTGAGGAAAAACATTTTAAAAAAAATGTGATATTTATTAAATCAAAAATTAAAAAATATTGTGTTTTTTTCTAAATTGTCGCTCTTCTTTTGTTTATAGCGCAAAAAATAAAAACCGCAGAGGTGATCGAATACCACCAAACAAAAGCTCTATTTGTGGGGGAAAAAAAACATAAAGATTTCATTTGGGTACAGTGTTGCATGACTGCGCAATTGTCATTCAAAGTGCGACAGTGCTGAAAACGAAAAATTGGTCTGGGCAGGAAGGGGGGGAAAATGCACCCTGCTTCCTGGGGTCCCCTCTCTCCCCCCCCCCCCCCCCCCCCCTGCAGTTCTGCCAACTTTCCTCCTCTCTCACTGGCTGCTGCTGGGGATGTTTCAGGATGGATGAATAAATGAACACAGTTAGTGATCTGTACTGAGCCACCCCATGTTATGTAGGAAATCCCTATAGTTGTCCCCTGACTTACGTGGCCCCAGCAGCATCAGTCAGCGCTGTTTATCTACTCCCTGCCCCTTTTCCATAGCATCGCTTGGCCAATCCAAGCTGCCAGGTTAGATACTTGGTATCTAACAACATGTATGGAGGCAAGTAGATGGTTGTATATAGACAGCCTTATGCCGCGTACACACGGTCAGAATTTCCAATGAAAAAAGACAGACAAATTTTTTTCTTAGGATATTCTGACTGTGTGTATGCCCCATCTGACTTTTTCTATCGAAAATTCCGACAGACTTAGAAAGAGAAAATTCCGTTCGTCTGTATGGAATTCCGACGGAGAAAAAAACATGCATGCTCCGAAACAATTCAACGCATGCTCGGAAGCATTGAACTTCATATTTCTAGGCTTGTTGTAGTGTTTTTGACGGTCGGAATTTGGTGTGTCCGTGTGCATGCAACACAACTTGAGTGGAATTCCGACGGAAAAAACGGTCGTATGTACCCAGCATTAGAGATGAGTTCTTCAGATTTGGTAAAAAATAAATAAAAAATATCTTACAAAGTGATGGAATATGCGTACTAATTTCTTGACATCCATCTTCAAGATGTATAGGGAAATATTCAGCAATCTCTTAAATATGTAATTAATAACCATTGAAGTATAAGGAGGGGATGCCCAGATGTTGTCTGCATTGCTTGCTAATTGTGGCATCAATCATCTGAGATCACTTGCAGATCCAACCATTAAAATTCCCTGTTTTCAGCATCAGATGGAATTCTACATTTTTCCCTAAAAAAAAACAAGCAAATGCACAATTGAAAGTAATCACTCAGCCCTAATTTATCTTCCCGCACTCCCATCCTGTCTCATTCATTGCACCTGACGAATGTACTGACATGCTGTACACCCAGGTGTTTTTATTATGTATGGGACTGCACAACAGCTGGATGGGTCAACCACAAGCTAAACGGAGGGACTGAAGTCAGAGACTGTATTGGGAGCATCTGTGCAGAAATATCCGCGTACAACTGTTCTATTGAACAATAAACAATGAGTGGACTCACTTCTTCTCATTTTAAGGCAATAGAAAGATGGGGTTGTTATGATCTTAATCAGGCTTAAGGTGGTTGTAAACCCTCACCTATACCCAATGAAGTGACTGGCCTCAGGTGATACACAGTAATGAAACAAATCGTCCTATATAAGTTGTACCTGTTTATCATGGGAAGGTGATGGTAGGAGAAAAAAGAGTGGTTTATCAAGCATGCCTGTTTTTGTTTTATTTTTATACATGTTTTGTATTTTTTTTTTCTATTAACTTCTAGTATAGATCTATGTTTGAAATTACTTACTGTTGATTGTCTCACTACCTCTGCTGGTAGTTAATTCCAAGCATCAACTACCCTTTCAGCAAAATAATACTTTCTAAGATTAGTTTTAAACTGTCCTCCAGTTAGTTTGAGGTCATGTCCCCGTATTCTTAATTTTTGTAAGTGAGGTCTCCAGACCTGGACACAGTATTCTAAATGAGGTCTCACTAAAGATCTATATAGGGGATATATATATATATATATATATATATATATATATATATATATATATATATATATATATATACAGTATCTCACAAAAGTGAGTACACTTTCAAGCCTCCCCAGTGTGAAAACTCGAGTGCTTCCCCACTGGAGTGGTGCACTTGCAGGATGTAAAAAAAAGTCCTGCAAGCAGCGTCTTTGGGGCGGTGTGTACACCGCTCCAAAACCCGCCATGCCATTGAAATTAATGGGCAGTGCTGCCGAAGCACCTGCAAAGCGCTCCGGCAGCAATGCTTTTCGGGCACTTTTAATCCCTTGTTTACCCCTTCTTTAGGGTTGAAAGCGCCCTGCTCATGCCCGTGCAGCGCCGGTAAAGCGCCGCTAAAACAAGCAGTGCTGTACCGCTAACGCGTTACCAGTGTGAAAGGGATCTTAATTACTTTTTCAAGGACTAAGAATAAATGTATTTCTGATTATAAAATTTGGCATTGTACAAGTGCAGCAGTCATGTACAAGGCTACATTCACATGACTACACACAAGCAGCCAGGGGTTGTTGCCGGCAAGAATCGTTAGTTTTTTTCTGGCAAGTCTAGGGGCTGCATGCACAATCTGTGTGCGAACAGCGACAGCTGTAAGTTTTATGCTCTGTACCAATCAATGGCTGTTGCTGTTCACATGTAACCGCTCATCTGGGGATTGGGTGATGGCGTTTCTGCTGAGTTTCTGGCCATACTCAAATTGGCTGCAGACAGAAAATCAGTAAGTTTGTATGAGGCCATAGTACAAAGTGAAGCCACGTCCAGCGGTGGCGTTTATCTGCACCCCATCACCCATTTGAATGTAGCCTAAAGGAAAAGATCATCTTATACTTTTCAAATGTACTGTATATATGTAAAAATCCTCATATCTATACAAAATCTGACATTCAATCATATGCATTTTCTGTAAAGGGGAAGGTACTTTGTTGTTTCAAGGGTTTCCTTCTGTGCCTGTCAATAAAATGAGTACAGGCATACCCCGCTTTAAGTACACTCACTTTACATACACTCGCGAGTAAGGACATACCTGCGAGTGTATGTAAAGTGCCTTACAAGTACTGTACGAACATTTTGCAGCCAAAGTAGAAGGAGCTGAAGCTCCGAGAGCATACCCCACCCTGTTCCAGTGTGCCCCTGACACCCCCATTACAGCCCCTGAGACCTCAACTACAGCTCTTGACACCCCCACTACAGTCCCTGACCCCCCACTACACCCTAGAAGTGAAAAAGGGTATTGTTTCACTTTAAGTACATTTTCGTTTTACATACACGCTCTGGTCCCGTTGTGTACTTAAAAGTGGGGTATGCCTGTAGTGTAGAGGTGAGTTCTTGAATTTAAACTTCTTTCTCTAGCACCGGCATTAATTTAATCTTGAATCAGAAAAGGGCTGGCGACTTGGATGCTCTTGAATAAAAGTCCTTTATTTAGTTACATGGGTACACGGGTACAGGCTACGCTAACGCGTTTCGGCTAAGAAGCCTTCATCAAAGCATACATGTTTGATTTAAAAACTGATACTTATGTAGCACTACCCCCGAAGGAGCTGCTGGTTTGTTTTGGGTGACATGTTACCTCTGTATCTCGGCCGTCTAGGGTACTTGATGAGAGTTGTAGTAAAGGGAATGTCCACACGATAGGTGTCTTTTTTGTGCTTTTATTACCCAGCCGGTTAAAAACGATTAAACAGTGGAAAGGTGAAGGGATAGCAAATAGAAGACAGCAGACTCAGGTGTAACTGCATACGGGGAAACAGTCCTGCTTCCAACAACACTTTACTTTGCCACTCCAGCTGGTGTGGGTGTAGCGAACCTACCCCAATGGTGGGTGCCACACGAGGAAGAAGACCTTGAGGCAATGGCGTCTGCCCCCTTTATACCCCCCCTGTCACGTACCTGGTTATGGAGCTCAACGTGCAGGGAGCGGCCTCTCGTAAGCCTCCGACTCAGGACCTCCTGGTAGAATGGACAGAGGGTCAAGAGTCCGGAGGGGCACAAGTGCCTGATGGTAAAGCTGGATAGCGGTCCGGAGCGATAGCAGGCAGGTGTATGCTGGCCCAGGAGAAGCACTAAGCAGCAGGCAGAGGCGGTGATATGGCACTAGCAGGTACAGGAATCAGGCAGGTGAGCGAGCTGGACAGGAGCCAGGTAAGTGGTTCAGGAATCAGGGTAAGTCCAGAGAGTAGTCGATAGTCCAAGCCAGGTCGGTAACGTAGGCGGGCAGAGACAGAGCCAGGGGTTAAGCAGGAGCCGTAGTCAGGTCAAGCCGGGGTCATAGGCAGGTTGCAGGCAAGGAAGGTCACAGGAAGCCGGGTCAGGTACACAGAAGATCAACAGGTAACAGGTGCAGATTCTTAGGTAAACGCTGTAGACTGGTCAGCAAGATGGAGAGGCATCAGGCAGTTTAAATAGCGTTTCTTGGCGCCAAAACACCGTCACCGCGCGTGCGCGCTACGCGCGCAGGCATCGCGTGCGCACTAACAGGCGCACGCCACGTACGCCGGCGCGGGCAACAGGCACATCAATGCGCGCATGCGCGCGCAAATGCGTCCCAACACGCATGCGTTGGGGGAAAACGGAACGTCTTTCGTGACATTGCCCCCCCCCTACGGGCAGCCTCCGGATGCCTAACTGGGCCAACTTCCGTGGGTGAGTTCTCTTAAAAGCCAGGATCAGTCTTTCTGCATGAATGTTGGCCTCCGGTTCCCAGGAGTTCTCCTCTGGGCCATAGCCCTTCCATTTCACCAGGTATTGGACCTGGTTACGTCTCTTCCTACAATCAAGGATAGATTCCACTTCGAATTCCTCGTTACCGTCGATAAGTACCGGTTCAGGAGGGCCGGTATTCCGGTTGATGAAGGGATCCGGGACAGTGGTTCTGAGCAATGCCACATGAAAGACTGGGTGAATCCGGTAAGAGGGAGGTAACTTCAACTCGTAGGCCACTTCGTTGATCTTCCTGAGTATCGGAAAGGGCCCCACAAATTTGGGACCAAGTTTTTTGGATGGGCAAGCCAACTTTAAATTTAGGGTGGACAACCAAACTTGGTCTCCTGGAGCAAGGTCAAGTTCCCCCCTCCTCCTCCTGTCGAACACCTCCTTATTGCGTGCTTGGGTCTTTGCCATTGTTTCCTGCAGTAATTTATTATTAGTAGAGAAAAAGTCCAAGGTTTCTTGTACTGCCGGTACTGAGCATTCTGGTATGTTATTGGATAGGAACAGAGGGTGGAACCCATAGTTGGCAAAGAATGGAGACTGGTTGATAGCGGAATGGATAGAGTTATTATAAGCGAATTCTGCAAGGGGCAATAGAGAGGCCCAATCGTCCTGAGCAAAACTAGAGAAGCAGCGTAAATATTGCTCCAGCGTCTGGTTAGTGCGCTCGGTCTGACCGTTAGACTGCGGATGATATGCGGATGAGAAAGACAGTCCAATCTCCAGGGCGCCACAGAGTGCTTTCCAAAATTTTGAGGTGAATTTCACCCCCCTGTCGGACACGACGTTTGCGGGTACACCATGGAGCCTCACTATCTCTTTAATAAAGATTCTTGCCGTCTCAGAAGCGGAAGGTGTTCCTATCATAGGCAGAAAGTGGGCCATCTTGGTCAATCTATCTACCACCACGAAGATGGTGGTATAGTCTTCTGAGGGTGGTAGCTCGACAATAAAGTCCATGGATATCATCCTCCATGGTTTCTCCGGAACAGGCAATGGTTTTAGTAACCCCCAGGCTCTGGTTCTACTGCCTTTATTTTGGATACAGGTGGTACAGGATTCCACATAGCTTCTGCAGTCTTGAAGTAACTGTGGCCACCAGAAGGTACGCTGGAGAAGCTCTGACGTCTTGTGAATCCCAAAGTGGCCGGCTAGTTTGTGGTCGTGACAGGATTTGAGAACCGCTACCCGTAGCTGCTGGGGGACAAAGATCCTATCCTTATTCCAAAGCAGGTCGTCTTTTAGCAGTAAAGCCGGATCCGATGATAGCGGAGCGTTTGAAGAGGCCTGTTTAATCTGAGACAGGAGGTCCTCCTGTAGCATGAGGAAGTTACCGGGTGCTAGGATGGTGTCTGGAGATGAAGGGGCTTCAGGCCCAATAAACATCCGGGAAAGTGCGTCCGGTTTAGTGTTCTTAGATCCTGGTCTATAGGTTATGTGAAAAGAAAATCTGGTAAAAAAAAGTGCCCACCGGGCCTGTCGTGGCTTCAGTCTCTTAGCAATCTTCAGGTACTCCAAATTTTTATGATCCGTATAGATCAGAATGGGATGTGCCGCGCCCTCCAAGAGGTACCGCCATTCCTCAAGGGCTGCTTTAATCGCCAAAAGTTCTCTGTCGCCGACATCGTAGTTTCTCTCGGCTTCCGATAGTTTGCGTGAGAAGAACGCAACTGGGTGTAGTAACGACTTGGGACCTTGTCTCTGAGAAAGCACTGCACCGACAGCTACCTCGGAGGCATCGACTTCCAAAATGTAGGGTAAGGCTGGGTCGGGGTGTTTCAGTATAGAGGCCGAGACGAACAAACCCTTCAGGGTAGAAAAGGCAGCCTGAGCTTCAAGGGACCACTGGAACCGAGTGCCTTGCTTGGTTAAGCTTGTGATGGGAGCGATGATGGAAGAGAAGCCTTTAATGAACTTGCGGTAAAAATTTGCAAAACCCACAAAGCGCTGAATCGCTTTCTTGTCGGTGGGGGCAGGCCAGTCTGTAATAGCTGTGACCTTTTGAGGGTCCATTCTGACGCCTTCTACTGAAATTATTAATCCCAGAAATTGAATGCTTTCACGTTCAAACTCACACTTTTCGGCCTTGGCGTAAAGGCTGTGTTGGCGGAGTCGGGCTAATACCTTCTGGACATGCTTCCGATGGTCAGGCAGAGAGGAAGAAAAGATCAAGATGTCGTCTAGATAGACTATAACGAACAAGTCCAGGTAGTCTCTGAAGATATCATTTATGAAGTGCTGAAAAGTGGCAGGGGCGTTACACAGGCCGAAGGGCATGACTAGATACTCAAAGTGTCCGAATCGAGTGCGGAACGCGGTTTTCCACTCGTCGCCATCTCTAATGCGGACGAGGTTGTAAGCCCCGCGGAGGTCAAGCTTGGTGAAAATGACAGCGGTTCCAAGTCTCTGGAATAGTTCGGGAACCAAAGGAAGGGGGTATCTATTTTTGATCATGATTTCGTTCAGATCCCGGTAATCTACGCAGGGGCGTAGAGAATGGTCTTTCTTCTCCACAAAAAATATACCGGCTCCAGCAGGGGATGTGGAAGGTCGTATGAAGCCCTTCTCCAGATTTTCGTCTATATAAGACTTAAGGGTGCCTAGTTCCAGCTCGGTTAAGGGAAATATTCTTCCAAATGGGATTTCCGCCCCGGGGAGAAGTTCAATTGGGCAGTCATAGGGCCTATGTGGTGGTAAGGTCTCAGCGCCCTTTTGACTGAACACATCCAAAAAGTTGTGGTAAGACTCCGGAACTAGTTGGCGGTTTTCGGTCTCGGTTTCCAGGCACAGCAGAGGGGAAGGAGAGGCTGTAGGTTCTTGGAGACAATGTTGATGGCAGTAGGGAGAAGAGAAGTGGATCTTCCCAGACTCCCAATTAATCTGTGGGTTATGAACCCTTAACCAGGGCATGCCCAAAATGATGGGGAACATCGGGGATTCGATAATGTCCAGGCATAGTAGCTCCCAATGGTTATTAAGGATGAGGGCGTAGAATGGAACTGTCTCTTGAGTCACAGGGCCGGATCTAATGGCGGATCCATCGGCTAGGTGGACGGCGAGTTCCTGGTGCCTGGGTCGAAGAGGAACTCCATGTCTGATGGCAAAAGATGCGTCCATAAAACCGCTGCAGGCACCCGAATCAATAATGGCGGGGTCCCCGGACGTTCCTTCCTGGGAGCTGCAGAAAAATGGAAATAGCCAAATGAGTATTATTGTTACACAGGGTGGAAGAGAGAGCAGGTGGGAGAGTTGAAGACTTACGGAACTTGGCGGGGCAAGTCCTTACGTAATGCCCGGATTCCCCGCAGTACAGGCAAAGGTCGTTAGAACGGCGCCGTTGGCGCTCTTCCGGGGTCAGTGATGGCCAAAACACGCCCAGTTGCATGGGCTCTGAGGTGTCAGCGGAGGCTGGTACAGGATTTGGAGGAGGTGGATAAGAAGAATTTGATACTCGTGGCATCATCCACACTGGTCGTGCGGGGCCGGATGCACGCTCCGCCCGTCGTTCTCTTAAACGTCTGTCAATTTGGACTGATAAAAGAATTAGAGCTTCCAGTGTTGCAGGGATGCCCACTCGGGCCAGTTCATCTTTTAGTGGTTCTGACAGACCCATGCGGAACTGGTGGCGCAGGGCGGAATCGTTCCAGTTAGTATCGGAACTCCATTGCCTGAACTCGGCCACATAGTCCTCTACCGCCCTGCGCCCCTGTTGTAGTGCGTACAAGGCCGCTTCTGCGGAGGCCGCTAACTGGGTATCCTCATAGATAAGGTCCATGGCCTGGAAGAATGTATCCAATTGATTAAGGCTTTCTTCCTTCCGTTCCAGAAGACGGTGTGCCCAAGTTTGGGGCTCGCCGGTTAGTAGGGCAATGACGAAGCCCACTTTCGTGGATTCCAGTGAAAAAGTCCTGGGTTGCAGGGCGAAGAACAACTGGCAGGCATTGCGAAAGGCCCTGTATTTGCTGCGGTCCCCGGAAAACCTCTCTGGAGTAGGGACCCTGGGTTCTGGTGGCAGCATTACTACTGATGGAGGAGCAGAGGACCCGGATGCCGCGGGGGCTGCCGCAGCCAGGGTCTGGACACGTCCTTCCAAACGGGTGTATCCCTCCTGCAGGTTCCTCACGGCAGTGGTGAGGCCATCCAGATGGCGGCATAAGTCCTCCATGGGAGACGCTCCCTGCGTGGGCTCAGTCATGGCTGACCAGTACTGTCACGTACCTGGTTATGGAGCTCAACGTGCAGGGAGCGGCCTCTCGTAAGCCTCCGACTCAGGACCTCCTGGTAGAATGGACAGAGGGTCAAGAGTCCGGAGGGGCACAAGTGCCTGATGGTAAAGCTGGATAGCGGTCCGGAGCGATAGCAGGCAGGTGTATGCTGGCCCAGGAGAAGCACCAAGCAGCAGGCAGAGGCGGTGATATGGCACTAGCAGGTACAGGAATCAGGCAGGTGAGCGAGCTGGACAGGAGCCAGGTAAGTGGTTCAGGAATCAGGGTAAGTCCAGAGAGTAGTCGATAGTCCAAGCCAGGTCGGTAACGTAGGCGGGCAGAGACAGAGCCAGGGGTTAAGCAGGAGCCATAGTCAGGTCAAGCCGGGGTCATAGGCAGGTTGCAGGCAAGGAAGGTCACAGGAAGCCGGGTCAGGTACACAGAAGATCAACAGGTAACAGGTGCAGATTCTTAGGTAAACGCTGTAGACTGGTCAGCAAGATGGAGAGGCATCAGGCAGTTTAAATAGCGTTTCTTGGCGCCAAAACACCGTCACCGCGCGTGCGCGCTACGCGCCACGTACGCCGGCGCGGGCAACAGGCACATCAATGCGCGCATGCGCGCGCAAATGCGTCCCAACACGCATGCGTTGGGGGAAAACGGAACGTCTTTCGTGACACCCCCTCAGCATGCACAGCAAGGCGACCCATCCCCAACTGGCCGCTAAGGAGTGGTACTCAGAAGCACTTGACCCTACTGCTGCCACCTGCTGTCCGGAGGGTGACCTGAGTCCCTGGACGAAAGGTTAGCCCACAGTTCAGCCAAGCTAGAGCAGAGACCCAAATTTAAACAATCAAACCAACTCAGAGCCAACCATTTCTCCGAATTCTCCCCCTAAATTTAACATAGCACCAGCTCTGAAAGTAGCCCGGCGCTACACTTATAACAGAGTAAACACTCCAAATAGGGCGGTTGCATCCTAATCAAAGCAATCACAACAATTGAAAACACATGGAGAAAAGAAAGAGAGAAGCACAGCAGGCATATAAGGAACATATCATGAACAAATAAGGCACATTCAAAGTGGTGCAATAAATGTATCAAACAATGCGATTATGTTAAAAAAAAAAAATGTCATCTATTTAGTTTTGTTTTCTGCATGAGCTCCTGAACCCTTGTTGTCCTATTGTTGAATTTTTTATACAAAGTCCAGCCTTCACATATGTATCATATCAAATAATCAATCCCAGCCTTATTTGAGCATTCTGCTGTGCTCTTTGTTTGGACATGTTCTCATACTGCACGTCTAATGACACAGGAGACCAATGAGAAAGCTATATGATGACTGAAAATACGCTGCGAAATGATCATGAGGCCCAGTTTCCTTGTCACAAACCCAATATTCAGGCAGATGTTCATAATGCTGGGGATGTTTGTTATCCATTCAAAGCTGATCTTTGTTGCATTCAAACTTTAAAGAGCTTGGCCCGGATTCACAAAGTACTTACGCCGACGTATCTCGAGATACGCTGCGTAAGTGTAAATATGCGCCGTCGTATCTATGCGCCGTGCCCATAAACTGAGATACGCCTGAAAATAGGCTTCATCCGACCGATGTAACTTTCCTATGCCGGCGTATCGTGGGCGCATATTTACGCTGGCCGCAAGTGGCGCTCCCACTGATTTCTTATTCAAATATGGAAATGAGGGAGATACGTCGATTCACTAACGTACTTGCGCCCGGCGCATAATATACACGGTTTGTGTAAGTCGTACGTCTGGCGTAAAGTTATTCCCCATATATGAGGCGCAACTCATGCTAAGGTATGGACCAGGGAATTCCCTGTTAAAAAAAAAAGGTAAAATATGGACGGTTGGGACTTTAAATGAGATGCGATTAGCAATATGCGATTAAGTATACATATGGAAATGTAAAAAATTCTTACCATAAGGACCAGGCTCAAATCACATACAGTTAGACAGATCAATTTGGTTTTGTGCTTCTTTGGTTTGGTATTTTTGAGCCTGGTCCTTATGGTAAGAATTTTTTACATTTCCATATGTATACTTAATCGCATATTGCTAATCGCATCTCATTTAAAGTCCCAACCGTCCATATTTTATCCTTACAGGGATGGAGGCCTGTGGTGACTTAAACCACATGCCTCATATAAAGTCCCAACCCCATTTTTTAACATTAACCAGGGATGGAGATGCGATTTCAGGAGTGTCACACATTGCCTCCACAGATCTGCCACCAACAAGTTAATTTATGCATTGTCGTTTTTTGACTAGCTGACCCAGTTTGATGTGGTCCGCATCCAGTTTGGTGGTATTTTGGCTTGGTAGGCATGTTTTGGTTTCACCCCTGTTTTTTGTATTTTGTTTTTTCAGTGCTCTCATTTGCCAGACCAACCATAGATAGGGGCGGTTCTATGTTGCCTTCTGCTCCCTGTCTATTAATTAGCACACCTGGGTTCCTCCTTTGGAGGCCTTTAAAATCACAGTTAGGACTGCAGTTACACAGAGTGCCGTGACGTGGCCTGCAGCTTCCCAGACATTTGCAAATGACTGCAACTGAACCTCTGTTTTAATCACATACAGTTAGACAGATCAATTTGGTTTTGTGCTTCTTTGGTTTGGTATTTTTGAGCCTGGTCCTTATGGTAAGAATTTTTTACATTTCCATATGTATACTTAATCGCATATTGCTAATCGCATCTCATTTAAAGTCCCAACCGTCCATATTTTATCCTTACAGGGATGGAGGCCTGTGGTGACTTAAACCACATGCCTCATATAAAGTCCCAACCCCATTTTTTAACAAAAAAAAAAGGTATGGACCAGGGAACACAGCCGTCGTATTTTACGTCGTTTACATAGTACGTGAATAGGGCTGTGCGTAGGTTACGTTCACGTCGTAGGCAGTGATCCGTCGTATCTTAGGGAGTAGTTCCGACGTGATTCTGAGCATGCGCACTGGGATACGTCCACGGGACGGCGCATGCGCCGTTCGTTTTAAGTACTTGTGTGGCACTCGGCCCTTCATTTGCATGGGGTTACGCCTCATTAGCATGGCTCACGCCCACTTCCACCTACGACGGCTCACGCCGAGGGAACCCAGCGCAGTTTGGGAGGCAAGTGCTTTGTGAATTCGGTGCTTGCCTCTCTGCGCTACGTCGGCCTAGCGTATATTAGATACGCTACGCCGGCATAAATATGTGCCAATGTATGTGAATCCAGGCCCTTATCTATATAGCCAGCTTAAAAGTACCCACAGATGTGACATGAGTGACTCAATCTGGCTGTGTTTTATCTGGATTACGGTAGCTGACAATCTCATGTCTGTGGGTGCCAGCCTTTTCCCTTCCACGTGCGTTGCTGGCTGACCATCACCCTAAGTGGTTGTCCTAAATTACATACAGCCCACACTCATCATCCAGGAATTCACCTGTGAAATGAGGACTGCATGCAGTGCAATGCAACAGGCTCACTGAACTCCAGGAATAGCAGGACTTATTAGAAATATGCTGTTTTTTTAAGGGGTTAAGTCCCACAAGGTAAATGTCACCTTGTTGTTTACCTGTTTTATTTACTATTTAAATTTTTTTACTGAGCGATGAGAGTACAGCTATCGTTATACTCCCAGTGTTTTGTCGAGATGTTTCCCCTATCGGATAGGGTCCTGCCTCGACTGCGCAGGCGCTGAGCTTGCGCAGTCGGAGGCCACGGAAATCTCCGAGCCTGAACAGCTGTTCGTCAGCTGTAGACGAGCATGGGCAATGAACACGGTGATCTGACGTGCTGGTTCCATGTATCATGGAAGTTCCAGCGCATGCGCGAACTGATGCGCTGAGCTGGTTCCAGCCATCGGGAAAGTTCCGTCAAGCACTGCGCAGGTGCAAACTTGCTGACGGAAATCCCCGAACGGCGGCCGGCATCCAGGGCGACGTGGACTTAGAGGAAAGTGGCCAGTCGGCCTCACGTCCTCGCTTCGCTCGGACGGCTCGCTTCGCTCGCTCGGCCTCCTGGCTCTTTTTTTAACATCCTCCAATCCACGGGGATGTTAAGGAAAGAGCCTGGCTGCCGGGCGAGGTTCGGGGATTTCCGTCAGAAAGTTTGCGCCTGCGCAGTGAGTGGAGGAACTTCCCCCATAGGGGAACATTCAGGACAAGTCAACGGCGCTCGGGTCCTGATGCTCGGTTCTGGTTATTCACGCCGCTCTCCGCTCGCTCTATACAGCAGCAAGGGACAACAAGGGGCGGATACTTTTCTCAAAGGGGAGGATATGGTTATAAATGCTCAGATCTCAATTCAGCAAGGGGCGGATATGGTTATAAGATGCCACATGATGGCCAGTGCTTTATGATGGGGAGTGCTTTTCTCAATGGGGCGGATGTGATATTGAGCAGCCCCTTTCAAAAAAGCACTGCCAATCATAAAGCACTGGCCATCATGCCTCTTCTAACCATATCCGCCTCTTTCACAAAACCATCTTTCCCTTGCTGTATAGAGTGAGCAGAGAGCAGCGTGTATAACCAGCCCCGAGCATCGGGAGCGAGCGCCGTCCTGTGGCCGCATCCCAGTGCGCATGCTCAGAATCACGTCGGAACTACTCCCTAAGATATGCCGGATCACTGCCTACGACATGAACGTAACCTACGCCTAGTCATATTCACGTACAACGTAAACGACAAAAGATACGACGGCTTGTGTTCCCTGGTCCATACCTTTGCATGGGTTGCGCCTCCTATATGGGGAATAACTTTACGCTGGACGTACGACTTACGCGAACCGCGTATATTATGCGCCAGGCGCAAGTACGTTCGTGAATCGGTGTATCTCCCTCATTTGCATATGTGCATAGAAAATCAATGGGAGCGGCAAAGCGAGCCCAGCGTAAATATGCGCCCACGATACGACGGCATAGGCAAGTTACGTCGGTCGTAGGAAGCCTATTTTTAGACGTATCTCAGATTGTGGGCACGGCGCATAGATACGACGGTGCATAGTTATACTTACACGGCGTATCTCGAGATACGTCGGCGTAAGTGCTTTGTAAATCCGGGCCTATGTGTTTTGTTAAAGGGTTCATATAATACAAAGACCTCTGTGATTGGGCAAGAGGAGGGGAGGGGTGGACAGAGCAGCTACAGGGTGGGAGACCTAAAGGTCCACCTTCAGAGCCCCAAAAGTATAGCGATAACTGTACTCCTGGCACTCAATCAAAATGAAAATAATCAGTAAATTAATTTATTCCAGGAGGTGGCACACACCTTGTTGGACTTGACCTCCTTTAAAACAGTTCATTGCAATTACTCCTGAAGTTCTTCCCTAAAGAGACCCTGTCACATAATCAAATGCTCACAGCTGAGCACATACCTGTAACGTGAGAGCTCCATGGTGCCCCAAAGCTCTCTTTGGTTCTGACCTCCACATCATTCCAAAAGAAAGTGGAGGTCAGCAGGAGGAACCAGTGAGTGCTGGGGACCATGGACACTTTCCAGCAATGTCAGTTTCCAAGCAGGCTTTGAGGGACAATTTTTAGTGATATAAGTGGAATTCAGTATCATTTTTACAAGTTTGTGCTTGTTTGGGATTATTTAATTATGTGACAGGGTTACTTTAACTAATGCCCTCCCCAGCTGTACATATTTTCCTCTGATTTCCCACCTGTCGGGTTTGGCAGGCAGGTACAAAGCAAGAACACCCTGTGAATTTGATCCAGAAAGCAGCAGTGTGATGTTCCTGATTAGTAGAGGTGTATGGATCATAGAATGGCCAGTCAAATTGACAGAGCCTTAGGCAAAAACGTAAACCTGCATTTCAACCGTCTAATTAGATGTTTGCCTGAAGTTGACTTTAAAAGACAACTTCAACTTTTTCTCTGAAGAATAAATGACTGCTTGTGGGGCCCGGACATGCGGAAAGAATTCAGGCAGCTGGGATCTGTGTATGTCCGCTGCTTATAATCACAACTGCGCAGGAAAAAAGAATGTTTAGCTTTCATGATGCAATGGAGGCCTTCTATAGAAGTTGTGCTGCCAGGCATCTTTATGTAGTGGGGGGGTCATCAAAGACAACTTTCTTTAGAGTATCAGTTTTAGAACTGCATATTGGTGTCAGCTGAGAAACAAATAGCTAGATTCAGTAATAGTTAGGTCGACGTATCAGTAGATACGCCGACCTAACTCACAATCTACGCCGACCTATGTTTAAGTGTATTCTCAAACAGAGATACGCTTAAACATATCTAAGATACGACGGCTTGCGTCGTCCTATCTTAGGTTGCAATATTAAAGCTGGCCGCTAGGTGGCGCTTCCATTGCGGTCTGCGTAGAATATGTAAATCAGTAGATACGCCTATTCACAAACGTACGCCCAGCCGCCGAAGTACATTTACGCCGTTTACGTAACGCATTACAGGCCTAAAGTTATTCCATCAAATAGATGGAATAGTAATGTTAAGTATGGCTGCCGTTCCCGTGTCGAAATGTTTACGCTGTTTGCGTAAGTCGTCCGTGAATAGGGATTTACGTCGTTTACGTCCACGTCAAAATCAATAGGCCCGTGCGGCGGACGTAGCCGCAATGCACACTGGGAAATGTAGGCGCCCGGCGCATGCGCAGTTTAAAAAAAACGTCAATCACGTCGGGTCAAGCCTCATTACCATAAAACACGCCCCCTCAGACGAATTTGAATTAGGCGCCCTGATGCCCGCCCGCTTTAGGCTACGCCGCTGTAACTTAGCAGGCAAGTACTTTGAGAATCAAGTACTTGTCTCGCTAACTTACGGCGGCGTAGCCTAAACACGCTAAGCTACGCCGCCGCAAAGTTGCGGCAATCTCTCTGAATCTACCTAAAAGTCATATGGTGGCATGCATAACCGTTCAAAATTCATGATTTCCATCTTAAAAAAATACTATGTGTAGCGCCCTGCTCCCAAAGATTGGGGCGCTATTGTAAATTTAGGGGGCGTCTGAGCCAATAGTTGGGCTCAGACTTTACTAATTCTATAAAATTGGCCTCTGTTCTGGCTATGGTTATGCTTGACAGAAGTTTTCCCCTGTTGCCTGTAGGTAGCGTTACCATTTCAGGCCCATGTTGGAACACAGGTTAACCATGGTTAAGTGACCCTTCTCGGCATCAGCCCAGTGGGAGTGGTGCCCCGCTGTGCATGCTGGGAAGGGATACTTAAAGAGGAGTTCCACCCACAATTTACCCTTTTAAATATAAATACCCCTGTAATACACAAGCTTAATGTAGTCTAGTAAAGTTAGTCCGTAAACTAAGGTCCGTTTTGTTAGGTTGTTACAGCATTTAGTTAGTTTATAATCTAGAAATAGACCGTGGCATCATGAAGCCAGACTGTATGACTTCCTGGATTTCAGCCTTGCAGATCTCGCACATGCTCAGTGCTGCACAAGCGATGTAATAGGTTTCAGTCAGGTTTCCATAGCAACGGGAGTGTCAGAGGAATTTGCCACCCCTTCTCTATGCAAATAGGCTATTTGCAAGGACTACTGGGATGCCTATCCCAGAAACCCTTGCGAATAGCCTTGTGACTTAATAGCCTAGGCTAATAAGGAGGAGGAAGTAATGAAGGACTACAAAAAAAAGGTATTTACAAGCAACAAATTAAATAAAAATTGTCCATTCTGAATACTATGAGATAAGGGCATGCAGCACAGACAAACATAAAAAATGGGTGGAACTCCACTTTAAGGGGCAGACGCTGTTTTTCGGGGTCCTTTGCCTCGTGGCCCTCCTGGCACGAGGTATGTGTGTGTGTGATTCCAGCCCCGGGACCACATTGGTCCGAGGCTGCATCGCTGTTCAGTAGGCCCAGCTATGCTGGCTGAGGCCTATGATTCTGAAGGGGATCCCAAGCTGTCCATCCAAGTGGAGGAAGCTGCTTAATGAAGGAGACCGGGGGAGGACCTGCCCTGGAGGAGACTAAGCAACGCAGGCTGATGTCTCGTGATAGGCCTGGTGATTTCGTTACGAGGGATCCACTACTCAATTTGTCTTACGGTCCGCCGAATCGGCTTAAAGGCTCTTTTGCTGTAAGACAGGATGTTCAGGACTAGAATCCTGTGGCAGAGGATTCCTGGCTATCCATTTTGTTCTAAAACGAATGTCCGTGCATCATTCCGGCTGCTGGGCCATGTGAAAGGGGTCTACCCGGGTGAGCAATACCCACTCAGGAGTGAGTGGTCAATACTGGAACTTTCGATACTTTTTGTGCATTCTGTACCGCGTACCTGAACCTTCCTCTTCTCTCTATAGTCTCTACTTCCTTCACAAGTTTTATGCAGCAAAAATAAAACCTGACAGTTGAAAGTTTTACATTTTGTGTGGACATTGCAATTTTTACAGACTTTCTTCCCTGGACAACGAACTTAGAGGTAACGTGCAAAACCCAAACTAAACCAGCAGCTCCTTCGGGGGTAGTGCTACATATGGATATGCAATAGACTAGAGTTCCTCTTCAATGGGCCTCTTAGTGCACTAGCATTATTATAAAAGCAATCTTCGTTTTTCTTTAGTACCCCCCCATCACGTTCAGCTGGCAGTAAGGCCGCCGAAAAACTGCATATTCAAGTTAATGGGGCCACTCTGCAACTGCACGCTAAATGCTAGGCTTGAATGTTCCCATTCAGTCTGTTTGGCTGTCAAAAAAAAGGCATTCAAGAGACGGCAGTATTAAAAATAACAAACATGTTATACTTACCTGTTCTGTACAGAGGTTTTACACAGAGTAGCCCGGATCCTTCTCTCCGCGAGTCCCTCGCCGACACTCCTGGCCCCTCTCTCCTGTTGAGGGCCCGAGAGCAAACAGCTAGCTATGGGGGCACCCAAGCCGAACCGCAGCCCCGTGAGTCCATTCAGACACTGAGCCGTGGTTCGGCCCAGCCCCCTCTCTCTCCTGATTAGCTAACTGACTTTGATTGACAGCAGCGGGAGCCAATGGCGCCGCTGCTGTGTCTCAGCCAATCATGAGGGAGAGACCCAGACAGCAGAGGCACTTGTGCACATCGCTGGATAGAGATGGGGCTCCGGTAAGTATTAGGTGGGCTGAGGGGGGCTGCTGCACACTGAAGGTTTTTTTAACCTAATGCATAGAATGCAAGATAAAAAAAAACTCCTGCCTTTACAACCACTTTAAAAGGTGTTAGCTATAAGTTCTGCTTTAATTTGTTAGTCACTTGTGTTAAGTCCATCTTATGCTACTAGTCCATCTAACAGTACTCTCACCAGACAATGCTGCTGTCCAAGGGTGACTCTATTGCTCCTCCATAGGTAGAGAGCCACCATAAGACAGGAGGTGTGTTGCTGGCCATATTACCAGTTAAAAATAAAGGAGAAAAAAAGCCAAAAAAAGAAAACAAATGCAGCCACCACATTAGATTAGTATGCTGCAATATACTTCATTTATGTTTTTGCGTTTAATACCACTTTAACTAATGAGCAGCAGGCAGTAACAGCTGTCTGTAGCATTACTATCTGCCATATACAAGAAACTCTTGTCAGTACACACCAGAGTTCTGTGCCCTTTGTTGGGTTCAGTGCACTGCTGTGCTCTCTGGTTGATGTAGTGGCTCTAACCTTTCCCTTAGGAAGATTAGGGGTCAGAGGAAGTTATTGAAGCCCCCAGGATGAGTGACTCAGACTCATCAGACCCTCGCTGATAAACCGTGTCTCCCTCGGGTGCTCCAATCCCACACTGCCACAACAGAATACAATGACCTTTTTCTTGGAGAGCATCATTACTACCCGTTCATCGAGCTTTAGGAAATGCTGTCAGTGAAGCTGAAGACATGCTGGCTTTTATCATCTCACATTAACCCAGGCCATCTACACATATTGTGAAAAGTCTACTTTTACCCTGCGATGACATGGCTTAGGACATCTCCAATCACCGCCAGCTGTTTTTCACACTGATTACCCCAGGCTGGCAATGACAGCGAGTGTCTTTCAGCACAGCAGCCGGCTGATTTCCACTCCTGATCTCTAGATACTATTAGTCAAGATACAAAAATAGCCAGGAGAGAGTGTATGTGCATGTCTAGAGTCCATAGAGGTTTATGTAGGAAGGATTAATGGCCCTGTCTAAACATACCTCAACATCTTCTTAATGGGCTCTGTATTTACTTAGACATTAATTCATTAAGATCAACCTCTCCCAGATGTCTGTTTGTTTACTCAAAATAAGATGAAAAATGCTTTATGGTGTAACGATACCTCGAATTTCCGGATCCTTCTCTGTTTTTCCACTACTCAGGTGTTAGCATGAAAAATCCCTCAAGGCCCATTCTATATTTCATGTAAAACAACAGGGCATGTACAGTATATGAAGCCGTGTACAAGCAGGTAGCTGATCATCTGCCACTTTTTGCCATTTACTTATTTGTATTGATTCCCCGTTGTTTTCTCTTCAAAATCAATACCCTACAATTTAAAGCCTGCCGGGCAGGGCTCAAGTCCTGCAGGAACGCGTGGGAACGGAGTTCCTGCACTTTTTTCACAGCAGGAACTCAGTTCCCGTTGCAGGACTAGAGCAGCCGAGAGCAGCCGAGCCGCCCGAGCCAATCCTTCACTAAGCGGCGATGCCCAGCTCGAGTCACTGTCAGGGGCAGGCGAACCTCAGTAATCCTTTATGTAACTGGCCACTTCCTGTATATGGATTCATCGGGTAGTGTGCGGGTATTCCGTCACTTCCTCGATGCCGCAATGTCTCCCGGGAGCTTTTGTCAAATGGGAGCTTCTTTCTAAATCCTGCGATAACTCGCGGCAGACCTCCGCAATGTCTCCTGGGAATAATGACAAAAGCTCCCAGGAGACATTGCGGCATCGAGGAAGTGACGGAATACCAGCACACTACCCGATGAATCCATATGCAGGAAGCGGCCAGTAACATAAAGGATTACTAAGGTACAGTGGATCGGAAAAAAAAAAACATGCGTTTAGTAATTATGCATATGAGCATATCATTTTTTTTTTTTTTGGGGGGAGTGGATCTTGGGTGGGAGTTCCCACACTTTTTTCCCCAGGACTTGACCCCTGCTGCCGGGGGATAGTACCCCAGCAGCCACAAGTGCCAGCTGTCGGATTATCCAAACAGTGCCTACAGCCATACCTCCCAACCAGGGGCGGGCTGACAACTCATGGGGCCCCCAGGCAATAGGAGATTATGGGGCCCTCTGGCAATAGGAGATTATGGGGCCCCCAGGCAATAGATTATGGGGCCACACAGTATACACACGCATACAGTATGCATACACAGTATACATACACACAGAATACACATACACACACTGACAAGGTACTGGAGAGGCGGGGCAGCTATAATATTGGGATTTATGGACCAAAAGGATGTCGGTAAGGGACATTTCAAGGACAGATGTAAAAAAAACCACAGATTTTTACATACTGTCCCTGGTTTTGCTAAGGCTGGCAACCCTGATGGGGCCCCCTAGTGGCATGGGGCCCTCGGGCAGTGCCCAAATGGTCAGTACGCCCCTGCTCCCAACTTTTTGAGATGGGAGCGAGGGACACTTCTTAGCAAATGAATGTAGGCATAGGACACCTTGTCAGGCCCCCTAAAGGAGAATTATACAAAAAAAAAAGATTAGTTAAATCCCCCAAGTGCTTTTTTACCACTTCTATTCCTTTATACTGGCCTTTAAAACAAATTACAGATGTAGCAATTTAGAAATTGGATGAAAGGTTTAGCAATGGGAAACACTTTTTGAAAGAAAAATAGTACATTTTATATACAACTATATAGATCAGATCAAAATAAGGGAAAATGAGGAGGAAATCAGGACAGATGCACTTTGTTCCAAATCAGGGACAGTCCCTCGAATCAGGCACTGTTGGGAGCTATGCCTGCAGCTGATTGGCTGCTGTGTTTTGTGCTAGCGCTCCTGGCTCTGCCCCCCTGCTAAATACCCTCATAGTAAGCTGCCTGCTATGGGACCACTCATGCGTGCTTGCTCCTGAGCCAGCTCTGTGTTTACATAAGACACAGACACACAGAGCGGGGCTCAGTCCTGCCCTCTGCTCCCTCGTCACTGGCTGTGATTAACTGGGATTGTAAAAAAATAATCCCTTTTATTGGATGAACTAGATGGATTTGTGTCTTTTTTCAACCAGGCTAACTGTGTTGGAAAATCTCTGCCAGTTTTGACAACACACCGACCAGGGTTCAAGTCCTGCGGGAACGCGTGGGAACGGAGTTCCTGCACTTTTTTCACAGTAGGAACGCAGTTCCCTTTGCAGGACTAGAGCAGCCGAGAGCAGCCGAGCCAATTCTTCACTAAGCGGCGATGCCCAGCTCGAGTCACTGTCAGGGGCAGGCGAACCTTAGTAATCCTTTATGTTACTGGCCCTTCCTGTATATGGATTCATCGGGTAGTGTGCGGGTATTCCGTCACTTCCTCGATACCGCAATGTCTCCTGGGAGCTTTTGTCATTGTTCCCAGGAGACATTGCGGAGGTCTGCCGCGAGTTATCGCAGGATTTAGAAAGAACTTGCGGCCAGTAACATAAAGGATTACTAAGGTACAGTGGATCGGAAAAAAAAACATGCGGTTTAGTAATTATGCATATGAGCGTATCATTTTTTTTTTTTTTGGTGGGGGAGTGGATCTTGGGTGGGGGTTCCCACACTTTTTTCCCCAGGACTTGACCCCTGACACTGACCAGTAATTATCTGTAATTGATAGGACAACTCTTAAGGCCCATACACACCCTACAGAAAATCAGATGGAAAAATTTGTACGATTTTGCCGATTTTCGGCACGTTAGCACGGTGCTTTCCACAGGCGATTTTGCTTTTTTGTCAGACGAAAGCTGGATGTGCAGACTATAACATTTTTGTTGGATGTGAACTCTAACATCCAATTTTCGTTTTATTAGTACGGTTTTCTTACGAAAAATAATGTAAGAGCAAGCCTACGCATGCTCAGAAACTAAAGAAAACATACAAAACTATTCAACACATTACGTCACTTCTGATGTTGTATTCTGTCATAGGAAAATGTTCCTATTGTGAGTAACTTTCTTCACTTTCGACATAGCATGCCACAAAAAACGGACGTTCAGTCATTCGAGAATCTAAGCATGTGTACGAGGATTTAGGCTGGCTTCACAGGGGCTGTCTGATTAGGTCCACCTTCTAGTTTTTCAGGCGGTCCTGATCTGACCATCCAAAGCTCTCTATGGGGAGGTGGATACACCCGCCAGTATCTGATCCTGTCCACTAAAAACAGTGGATCGGATGACAATCAGATGGGAACGGACAGGCGCGCTTCATTTCTATCTGACAGCCCCATAGAGAACAGCAAGGCTGTGTCCTCACTGCATAGCGGAGCAGACACGGACCTGTTTTGCACCTACTCAATGGGGAGATCCCCTGCTGAGCAGGCAGATGTGGACTACGGACGATGCCCGTATGAAATCAGCCTAACAGCTTATAGCTTAACCACTTGCTTACTGGGCACATAAACCCCCTTCGTTCCCAGGCGAAATTTCAGCTTCCGGCACTGCGTCGCTTTAACTGACAATTGCACGGTCGTGCGATGTGGTCCCTTTTTCCCCACAAATAGAGCTTTATTTTGGTGGTATTTGATCACCTCTGCGGTTTTTATTTTTTGCGCTATAAACAAAAAAAGAGCGACAATTTAAAAAAATATATATATTTTTTTTACTTGTTGCTATAATAAATATCCCAATTTTTTTAAAAAAAAACTATTTTTTTTCTCAGTTAAGGCCGATACGTATTTTTCAACGTATTTTTGTAAAAAATAAAAAAAAAACGCAATAAGCGACTGGTGTGCGCAAAAGTTATAGTGCCTACGAAATGGGGGATAGATTTTTTTTTTTTTTTTTTTTTTACTAGTAATGGCGGCGATTTGCGTTTTTTTTGTCAGGGCTGTGATATTGCGACGGACGTATCGGACACTTCTGACACAATTTTGGGACCATTCACATTTATACAGCGATCAGTGCTATAAAAATGCACTAATTACTGTATAAATGTGACTGGCAGTGAAGGGGTTAACACTAGGAGGTGAGGAAGGGGTTAAATGTATTCCCTCATTGTGTTCTTACTGTGTGGGGGGAGGGGGGTGACTGGGGGAGGTGACCGATGCTGTGTCCCTATGTAAAGGGACACAGATCGGTCTCCTCTCTCCCTGACAGCACGTGGAGCTCTGTGTTTACACACAGAGCTCCACGTCCTGCTGTGTTACCGACGATCGCGAGTGTCTGGCGGACATCGCGGCCGCCAGGCACTCGCATCGGCTCCCGAGCGATGCGCCGGGCACGTTGTTTCCCCGCTGCGCGCCCCCAGCGGCGTGCACAGGGAACAACAACAGCAGGACGTCTATGGACGTCCACCCGGCACTTGAGAGCCGTGCTGTGGACGTCTTTCGACCATAGCGCGGATCTCAAGTGGTTAAAGTGGTTGTAAAGGCAGAAGGTTTTTTTATCTTAATGACTTCTATGCTTTAAGATGAAAAACTTTCTGTGTGCAGAAGCTGCCCCCGCACCCCCTAATACCTACCAGAGAGTCTCCTCTATATCCAGTGATGGCCGTACCATCTGGGACTCTCCCTCCTGATTGGCTTAGACACAGCACCATTGGTTTCCGCTGTTGTCAATCAAAGTCAGTTAGCCAGTCAGGAGAGAGAGAGGGCGGGGCCTAACCAGGGCTCTGTGTCTAAATGGCTTGGCTCATATGCCCCCATAGCAAGCTGCTTGCTGTGGGGGCACTCGAGAGGAGGAAGGGACCAGGAGAGTCCAAGAGAGAGAAGAGGAGGATCTGAGCTGCTCTGTGCAAAACCACTGCATAGAGGAGGTAAGTGAGTTTGGTATTTTTATATATTAAAGCGGATGTTCCGCCAAAAAAAAATATCAAAAGCCAGCAGCTACAAATACTGCAGCTGCTGACTTTTAATATTAGGACGCTTACCTGTCCTGGAGTCCAGCGGCGTCCGCAGCAGAGGACGAGCGATCGCTCGTCACCCTGCTGCTCCCCCCTCCATCCACGCTGAGGGAACCAGGAAGTGAAGCGCTCCGGCTTCACTGCCCGGTTCCCTACGGCGCATGCGCGAGTCGCGTTGCGCCCGCCGATTGGCTCCCGCTGTGTGCTGGGAGCCGAGTGTTCCCAGCACACAACAGGGGGGGGGCGACGGGATGTGACGCAATGCCCGTCTTTATATATATATAAAAGAGACTTTACTATCATTTTAATGCACATCACAGTTATTCCTAAATCTTAAACCTTTGCTTTTATGGCCAAAGTATGATAATTCGGAGATGGCTGCTGATTGGTCGATTTTGAAAGCCTGGATTGTTTTCTATTTTTTCTTTTCACAGATCAAACCCATGATTACAAACTGTCTTTAAAGTAGAATGAAAACCAAGGCTTTTTTCATTTTGGATGCACAATCTTGAAATTTTATTCCTTCTTTAAATCAAAAGCACCATAGAAGGCTCGTTTCTGCATGTTTGCTGAAGGGGTTAACACTAGGAGGTGAGGAAGGGGTTAAATGTATTCCCTCATTGTGTTCTTACTGTGTGGGGGGAGGGGGGTGACTGGGGGAGGTGACCGATGCTGTGTCCCTATGTAAAGGGACACAGATCGGTCTCCTCTCTCCCTGACAGCACGTGGAGCTCTGTGTTTACACACAGAGCTCCACGTCCTGCTGTGTTACCGACGATCGCGAGTGTCTGGCGGACATCGCGGCCGCCAGGCACTCGCATCGGCTCCCGAGCGATGCGCCGGGCACGTTGTTTCCCCGCTGCGCGCCCCCAGCGGCGTGCACAGGGAACAACAACAGCAGGACGTCTATGGACGTCCACCCGGCACTTGAGAGCCGTGCTGTGGACGTCTTTCGACCATAGCGCGGATCTCAAGTGGTTAAAGTGGTTGTAAAGGCAGAAGGTTTTTTTATCTTAATGACTTCTATGCTTTAAGATGAAAAACTTTCTGTGTGCAGAAGCTGCCCCCGCACCCCCTAATACCTACCAGAGAGTCTCCTCTATATCCAGTGATGGCCGTACCATCTGGGACTCTCCCTCCTGATTGGCTTAGACACAGCACCATTGGTTTCCGCTGTTGTCAATCAAAGTCAGTTAGCCAGTCAGGAGAGAGAGAGGGCGGGGCCTAACCAGGGCTCTGTGTCTAAATGGCTTGGCTCATATGCCCCCATAGCAAGCTGCTTGCTGTGGGGGCACTCGAGAGGAGGAAGGGACCAGGAGAGTCCAAGAGAGAGAAGAGGAGGATCTGAGCTGCTCTGTGCAAAACCACTGCATAGAGGAGGTAAGTGAGTTTGGTATTTTTATATATTAAAGCGGATGTTCCGCCAAAAAAAAATATCAAAAGCCAGCAGCTACAAATACTGCAGCTGCTGACTTTTAATATTAGGACGCTTACCTGTCCTGGAGTCCAGCGGCGTCCGCAGCAGAGGACGAGCGATCGCTCGTCACCCTGCTGCTCCCCCCTCCATCCACGCTGAGGGAACCAGGAAGTGAAGCGCTCCGGCTTCACTGCCCGGTTCCCTACGGCGCATGCGCGAGTCGCGTTGCGCCCGCCGATTGGCTCCCGCTGTGTGCTGGGAGCCGAGTGTTCCCAGCACACAACAGGGGGGGGCGACGGGATGTGACGCAATGCCCGTCTTTATATATATATAAAAGAGACTTTACTATCATTTTAATGCACATCACAGTTATTCCTAAATCTTAAACCTTTGCTTTTATGGCCAAAGTATGATAATTCGGAGATGGCTGCTGATTGGTCGATTTTGAAAGCCTGGATTGTTTTCTATTTTTTCTTTTCACAGATCAAACCCATGATTACAAACTGTCTTTAAAGTAGAATGAAAACCAAGGCTTTTTTCATTTTGGATGCACAATCTTGAAATTTTATTCCTTCTTTAAATCAAAAGCACCATAGAAGGCTCGTTTCTGCATGTTTGCTTGAATTCTGGCATTCTATAAAAGAATACGCTGAGATTTGCAATAAATATTTACTAAAGACCGGCATTTAAAATGGAAACAGTTATTGTGATTACATTTTGTAAACATGTTGTGATTGTGAGCGTGGTATTCTGTTCCCTGAGACCGTGTTGTGTCACGGGGTTCACAGCAATGCAATGACATGTTTTATCAGACATAATATTTTACTTTGGGAAAATGAACCTCTCCTCTAACCATTTCATCACAGTCCATAGTCTCTCGGCATGGTGGAATTGGTAGTTCACCATCGGACCCATAATCTGCATGTAGCAGATCTTTGTTATTAATTGTTCCTGGTACCGTCTGACCTGCCTGGTGATAAGCCATTGCATGCTCTTTCTTTGTTTGCTAAGCAATTAAAAATCTTAATAGCTAAAGCAGACAGAGTAAAGCTTATCAGCCACTTTCTTTTTTAAACCAATGAATAACAAGGGATTTTAAACCTTTAAAAGTAAAAATGCATGTGTTGTCTCAAATATTTAGTTTCTCATGCCTTCTGAAACCAGAGGCTAATCCACAGTCATTAATAAAGTTATCCAAATAAGAAACTATATTCATGGCCACATTAATCTAAACCTGTACTGGGAAAAATAGTACCATTGCCAACCTTCCTTGCTGAACATGCTAATTGCCTGGCTGTCATGCTGTCCCAATAGCTTTTTTACTTTTTTGGACGCTGACCTGAAGCAAGTATGCAGAGTAGGAGGAGGAGCTCTGACTTTCCAATTTGCTGGCTTGTCTTGGGCCATTGTCTTAAAGTGAAAAATAACAAACATGTTAACTGTTGATACTTCTTCAGAAATTCCATATCTAAAGAGTGTTTAATCTCATCGCTTGAGAGCTTTTTAAGCTCGTTGAACAAATCTGTGATTTTCTTCTGTTTGGACTCATCCGGAGGGTCTGTTAGTTCTGTCAATCAATAGAGATTGGACCTTCAGGCAGGGCCGGTCCAACCACTAGGCAAACTAGGCAGCCGCCTAGGGCGCACTGCTGCCTAGGGCGCCCGGCCACTGGTGTTCCTGCTCTCTCTACTCTGCAAGCAACTAAGTCTCAGCATCCGCATGCAGCTGCCAATCCGTTCGCACATGGTGTCAGAGGCGCATCGGCGGCAGAGGTCGGTGTCCTGACTCCTGAATGAATAGAAGCAAGCAAACATTCATTGATGGGCCCTGGTAGGCTGCATCTGATGGGCCCTGATTGGCTGCATTGATGGGCCCTTCCTTAAAAAGCTGGGGTATACATGAGCAGGACAAAGGGGGTGGGGCCAAGGGGGGTGGCAAAATTAGGTTTCGCCTAGGAAGTCAAAAATCCTTGCGCACCAGCCCTGCCTACAGGACTCTCTATTTAGGTGGTAGTCCATCTTTGGATTTTATTGGAATATCCTGCTGTGAGTCAGTGTTCCCCTGATGTGAGGGGTGAAAGGTATGTATATATTTATATATATATATACACACACCCATCACATTTTTGTACATATTTTATTATATTATCTCTCTAACCCTTAGCCTTAACCCTCTTGGGTATGGAGTTCACCAGAGCTTCACAGGTTGCCACTGGAGTCCTCTTCCACTTCTCCATGATGACATCACGGAGCTGGTGGATGTTAGAGACCTTTTGCTCCTCCGCCTTCCATTTGACGATGCCCCACAGATGTTCAATAGAGTTTTAGTTTGGAGATATGCTTGGCCAGTCCATCACCTTGCTTATTTAGCAAGGCAGTGTTCATCTAGGAGGTGTGTTTGGAGGAGCTGCGGTGGCTCAACATGATTGGCACTGCGCTGACAAGCCATTCACCTCTGCAGCTAGGGGTTCGGATTCCGGTCTCGGCTACATGTGAATTGAGTTTGGTGGTCTCAGCCCGCTCCCGGTGGGTGTGCTATGCGAGGTAAGCCTGCGCTTAGTACGCCCACCCCCCCCCAAAAACCACCACACTTACACACGCACTCGAAATTGGGTTAACATGCACGCACTTTGACCAGAGGCGAAAGACTAACGGGGCTGGTTGAGCGGGCTAGATCCTCTCACTCCCTTATAGGGAGTCCCTCTGCCCCGTTGAGCTTCAAAGCGGAGCAGCTAGGGCGGGCTGTGTGGGAGGATCCCCTCACACACCCGCCATTGCCACCCAGGGCATGGAGAAAGGTGGCAGATTGCCTCTGGGGGAGGCCTCCCAACTCCTGCAGTCCGACTCCTCTCTCGAGTACACGCACAAAATACACTTAAAAAAAAAGAAAAAAAGGAGGTGTGTTTGGGGTCATAATCATGCTGGAATCCTGCCCTGCGGTCCATTTTTCAAAGGGAGGGGATCATGCTCTTCTTCAGTATGTCACAGTACATGTTGGCATTCATGGTTCCCTCAAAGAACTGTAGCTTCCCAGTGTCGGCAGGACTCATGCAGCCCCAGACCATGACACTCCCACCACCATGCTTTACTGTAGATAAAACACACTTGTTTTGTACTCCTCACCTGGTTACCGCCACACACACTTGACACCGTCTGAACCCAATAAGTTTATCTTGGTCTCATCAAACCACAGGACATGGTTCTAGTAATCCATGTCCTTAGTCTGCTTATCTTCAGCAAACTGTTTGCAGGCTTTCTTGTGCATCATCTTTTGAAGAGGTTTCCTTCTGGAACGACAGCTATACAAACCAATTTGATGCAGTGTGTGGCATGTGGTCTGAGCACTGACAGGCTGACCCCCCCACCCCTTCAACTTCTGCAGCAATGCTGGCAGTACTCATATGTCTATTTCCCAAAGACAACCTCTCGATATGGCACTGAGCACATGCACTCAACTTCTTTGGTTGACCATGGCGAGGCCTGTTCTGAGTGGAACCTGTCCTGTTAAACTGCTGTATGGTTTTGGTCACCATGCTGCAGCTCAGTTTCAGGGTCTTGGCAATCTTCTTATAGCCTAGGCAAGTGATAGCGAACCTTGGCACCCCAGATGTTTTGGAACTACATTTCCCATGATGCTCATGCACTCTGCAGTGTAGTTGAGCATCATGGGAAATGTAGTTCCAAAACATCTGGGGTGCCAAGGTTCGCCATCACTGGCCTAAGCCATCTTTATGTAGAGCAAAGATTCTTTTTTTCAGATCCTCAGAGAGTTCTTTGCCATGAGGTACCATGTTGAACTTCCAGTGACCAGTATGAGAGAGTGACAGTGATAACACCAAATGTAACACATACTACTTACTACATACTAAAAATTAACATTTCACAAAGTATGGAGCTATGGTTATGGGCCTTATCAGCAGGTAATCAAACTGTGAACTCCTTCAGCCAAGCAATATTAGATCTAGAATCACCTAAATACCCCAAATCAGGTTTGCATGATAACCTCGTCTGCATGTGTAAATCGGTTTTGTTGTGAGCATTGCTAGCACTTGGCCCTTGGCACTTGGTTATCCATCCATTTTGCCTTGTGGTCTTCCTACAACTAGAAAATGTTTTTCAAGCAGCAGTCTCTGTTCTTGTGTGGCATTCTAGACAGATGTCAGACATGGATCTTCGTGTTTAGTCAGTTTGGTTTCCTGGTCCTGTCACAAGGCAGCGTCTGAGCATATTACAGTCTCCGTGACAACAGACTTTCTCATTTGCTTTCAACGCACATGGTGGGTGAAAGAAAAACTTTTGAAGGTCATCTTGCTTGTAAATGAATAACTGAAATTATCAATGTACAAGTACCTTTACCTGGCAGACAGCAGTTTAAAAATAGGTTTAGTGGATAGTTCTTGTAAGTTAACTATAGCCGGAGGGGACAGGTCAGTGCAGAATTCAGAAGCCATTCAGCCCAATCAAGAAGCCAGCAGGCACTGTTGAAAATGGCTGGAATTCAGAAACAATGCTATGAAAGAGTCTGACTTCAATAGAGGGAATTCTGACAGGTTACAACGAGTTGCTACAATTAAAAAATATTTATCAAATAAAGCTGATGAGATATTTTGGAAGTTCCGCCTCTTGTGTGAATTCATATTTGATTGTTACCATAGCAACACAGTGATAAGAGGTGATATCATTATGGATGACAGTCTCAACCATCGTACAACAATGTTAGCTAAAGGCCCGTACACACAACACGAAAATCAGATGGAAAAATTTGCACTGTGAGCCGTCTGCCGATTTTCGGATCGTTAGTACGGTGCTTTTTTGTCGGATGTGAACTCAACGTCTGATTTTTTGTTTAATTTGTACGGTTTTCATACAGAAAAATCATAAGAGCAAGACTACGCTTGCTCAAAAATGAAAAAATACATACAAAACTATTCAACATATTACATCACTTCTGACATTGTATCCTGTCATACGAAAAATTTTCGTATTGTGAGTAACCTCTTCACTTTCGACATGAGATTAGCATGCCACAAAAAATGGACTTTCGGTCCTCCGAAAAGCTAAGCGTGTGTACGAGGCTTTAGGCTACTAGTGATAGTAGGCACAATTAAATGCCAGGTAATTCATTTACAGTGCCAATAGAACAAACCAGCAACAGGGTGCCAGTAATTAATAGAGAAGAACAAAGTCTCTGAGCCCCAAGGATAATAACATAATAGGGGTATAGATAATAAAAAAAAGTCCCAAGTTGTATGTAGGCGATCAAGCAGACCCCGCAATCAGGATAAACAGCACCACTGTGAGAATGACTTCTTGTGAGGAAACCACCACCTAATGGAAAGCCGCTTACCACAACCAAGAGGTTCAAAAGCCTATAAGAAACTCCATCCACAAACTGAGGCACTGGACCAGCAGGGACTCCAAAGGACAGATATCCAAGGTATGATCACTTCCTCATAAATAGATAGGTCCTCGGTTCAAGAGTATAAAAGAAAACGCACCATAGTGTGATTCCGTAAAAAAAATTAATAAAATCAAAGACGAAAACGTAGTTACAACAATGTAGCATTTTAAAAGCATGTATACAAATGCCGGCCGGCACTATAGGAGCCCTTCCTCCATACGTTCAGCGCGGTGACGTCAGTGTGCGCCGTCCCAGATGCGTTTCGTCATCAACAGACGTTTATCAATGGGGATTATTTTTGTATTATGTTATTTGTGTTTATCGCATCTAATTACTGCCTTGATCTTTATTGACGTTATTTTTATTTGTTTAGCGCAGTCTTCTTTCTTTATAATTCATTTACAGTGACAGCATAACTCCCAGAGTTCTCATGCAAATTTGACATGACATAGGTATGCACTCCCTGCCTTTCGAAGGCCAGCGCTTCGGTCTGGTGATTGGTTGTTTAGGAATGGAGAACTGCATTAGGGGATGTGAGAAGGGTATGTCAGTTCTTTCCTTGAAGGGAGAGGCTTTGGTTAGCTTTGCTGGCATTTTGAGGAGAATAACTGCCAACATAAAGGCATCACTTAGAACCATAGGGTAGCCTCCATGACCATGTAGTTCAGTCCTAACCTTTACTGTAACAAAGCAGGCTATCCAACTCCTTGGCGATGCCTCCACTTGGAAATGTGCAATTTCAGGATGAGTATACCAGTCTGCTTCACTTGAGATCAACATTATTCAACTCCCCCGATTCTTTATATGGACGCATATTCATATCACAGGGAAAACGCAAATCTTATTGTAACAACCAAACACATTTCTGAAGACTATCCTCTGTCAGATGCCCAAGGACAAGGTTTTGTGTTATAAAACAAAGCCACAAATAGAGCGCATTGACATATTGTTTGAAACCATTTATTATCCACTTCAATGAAAACATAATGCCCTTACATGAAGCGTATTGAAGGAGCCACAGGTGCAAAAAGAGTATTGGTATCAGACGTGACTGTGGGGAAAGCATGTCTACATGTGTGGAAACATGCTGTGGGTTCAAGGCTGACCTAGATAAGGATAGAGCACGCTCTGTCCTAGTAGCTAGCATATGGCAGCCACTTCATAGAAGTGTATTATGTTTTTATTGAATAAGATAATAAATAGTTTTAAGCACTGCATGCTCTGTTTGTCGTTTCAGTAGTGTAACAGTGCTCTCAGCCTGATTCATAAGGACAAAACAGAATTGTATGTGATTCCCTTTAATATATAATTGATATTAGTGGGTTACTCTGCTCTATGACTGTGGAAATGGGCAATATCTTTCAGATGGAGGTGTGTGAGGTGTTCTTATTCCTGCTGGATCAATAAAGTTGTTTTTCATTTTTTTGGACCAGAGGTGTGCAGTCACTCATGGTTCTTCTTCACCTGCTTCACTCAGGTGTTCCTGAAATCCTATAATTTTATCATGGGAGGGGCAGCAGTAAGCCGCTTCTTTGGTGTTGCCCCCCCCCCCCCATGCAATTTTGCTTTCCACCTGCTCTGAGACATACAATAAATATCAGCTAGACTTAAAATCAGTTTACTATATCAGATCAGGCATTGATTGTGATTGGCTACCAGAGGTTACAGCATATCATTACCACTTACTGACTGGTTGCTAGAGGTTACAGCACACATTAGGGCTCACTGATTAGTTGCTAGAGGTTACAGCACATTATTTCTTCTTGTTGATTGGTTGCTAGAGATTACTGTACAGTAATACTGCTCACTGATTGGTTGCTAGAGGTTACAGCAGATCACCTCTTCGCTGCAGAGGGGCATAATATACATATGAATGCCACCTTTATTTACATATGAATGCTCCCGTTATGTACATATGAATGACGGTTATTTTCATGTAAACACAGGGTCTGCAGGTGAGTCATCTTTCCACAACAATAGGGCAGAGCTGGGCAGCATTAGTAGCAGCACTTCACACTGAGATATCAGGACACAGCAACAACAGTGCCTATAGAAAGATCATCCACACAGTCTAAAACAAAGGGCCAGATCCACAAAGAGCCGGCGTAACGTAAACATTCCCATTTAAGTTACACTGCCTTAAAATTTCTACCTAAGTGCCCGATCCACAAAGCACTTACCTAGAAATTTTCGGCTGTGTAACTTAAATTCCGCCGGGGCAAGGCGTTCCTCTTCAAATGGGGGCGATTCCCATTTAAATTAGGCGCGCTCCCGCGCCGGCCATACTGCGCATGCTTGTGACGTCATTTTCCAGATGTGCATAGCGCGAAATTACGTTACGCCGAGCTTTGTGGATCGCGCCGGGTCAATAAAGTTGCGTCGGGGAAAAAAAAGATACGGCGGGAAAAAAAAAATTTAAAACAAAAAAAAAAGGATCTGGCCCAAAGAGTTAGAAGCCCATTTGTATGGACCTCTGTCCTTTGCAAAGGTGTCAAACTTGAGAAGGGATTTGTTTTATATTTAGACTACAGTTCTAATGTATTTCTTTCAAGCACAATCATATTTTTTTACATTAGATTCAGTCCCTTTAATTTACATACATTTAAGGAGCCATGGTAAGGTGCATATAAAGTCACAAAACAGAATTGTTAGATAATCATTTTTATTAGCTTCATCAAAATATTAAATGACTGCACTTATTGCAGCAGGTACAATCGATATGAGAGCAACTATCAGTATCAGACATATTAATTAGCATAGATACATGTGAGTTTATTTAGTGCCACATTTCTAATAATGGATCTGCTACTAGGTATTACTATCAGAGGCATGCATTATAGTAATGATGGCATATTATTGTGAATTGCATTCATTTAGAACTTACTGTCATTTTACCATATATGGACACTTTCCTAATTTAGTAACAGTCACAATTTTTGCTATTATTACCATTAAGAAATTGGAAAGAATGCATTTAACCAACATGAATGTGCGGAGGGGGTCATTGCATGATGCCTGTGGAGCATTCCAAATCCAAAGCCAAGGGAAGAACTGCTGACAAAGTAAATAGTGTATAACTTCATAGGTACATAGTGCTGGAGGTGCCCTTTACTTGTTTGCAGCCCATAAATTGGTCTGTAATCCCTCTACAGTAATCTTCTGTGGATCTGTGGACAAGATTTCTTCCTTCTATGATTTTTATTTTTTACAGTAATTGTTTAATATATCACCCTTGGCCAGTCACTATTTGACCAAATACATTTAGATTACCCTCCGTTTATCCATTGCACTCATGAGTATCATACATCAAGTTCAAATTTAATCTTAAAAGGATGAAACAAAAATTGCTGAACTCGGGCCTTACTTTCAGCTCTGCACAATGGCTCCTCTCCTACACTGAAATGGCTTAGCCTGATTTCACTGCACACTGTGAGTTTCTCACAGTGTGCATTAAAACCAGCTGCAAGTCAGACAGAGCCATCCTTATTTCCTGGCTGGAGGATGTGCAGCATCCTCTAGCCCAGGGATATGCAATTAGCGGACCTCCAGCTGTTGCAAAACTACAAGTCCCATCATGCCTCTGCCTCTGGGTGACATGCTTGTGGCTGTCAGTCTTGCTATGCCTCATGGGACGTGTAGTTCTGCAACAGCTGGAGGTCCGCTAATTGCATATCCCTGCTCTAACCCCTTCCTCCCAAGCCTTAATGTTGTTGGCCCACCCATTTCATCCATGAGATTTCAGCTCTTTCAATCATGGAGACTCATTGATACATATGGGCTTTATCTGGGGGGGAAGGACTGCATGCACATGCAGCCTACCTATAAACAGCCACTCCTTCAGACTGACACCCAACCGTCATTTTCATATTTGCATAACTCTTTCCAAGAGCCAGCCCACATCAGGATTGAGGGTTCTTGAGAGGAGCAGGGTGCTGTGATGTTTTCAGGAAGCCTACTATGCCTACCTAGGCTAGTCATAATCTGCCTGCATTGCACACAGAACCAGTGATAACATTAGTGGGCCTAAAATAAGGTATATACTGGAAATGTAAAGGTTTTATTTTAAAAAAAATGTGTGTTGAAGATGAGTTTTGTTGTAGCTCTAATATTAATCTTATATGGACTAGCCAAATACATTAATGCACGATGTTGTAATATACGCTAAGAAGGGAGATTATAATGGTTTGGGGTAAATGTTGTTATTTTTTTCTACATCTACATCTTTTATTATATATATTGAATTTTTCTAAAATCTTTACTTTATATAGGCATTTAAACAGGAAGCAAACCCTGATGGGTTTTACTTCCCTTTTCCCCCCTGCAAAGTAAAAACATAATGTGCTAATATGCATCACATACTAGCACATTATGTGACACACACTTACCTGCAAGTAAAACCCATGCTGTCTCCATCCATCCTCGCCCCTCTTCCTTCTGGGGCCGCAGACTCTGACTCTGTGACTGGCTGGATTTGCGCGACGTCACGACTCTCACTACTGAAGATATGGCACGGGCAGCCGATTCTCCACAGCGCATGCGCCAATGACATCATCGGTGCAGTGTACAGCAATTATCTCCTAAATGGCCTACAATAAGGCTTACCTATAGGTACAACTTACCAGTGGAGATTTACAACCTCTTCAATATAAGACGCACTTATGACACTAGTTTTTCAATGCATTCTTTAAAGAAACGACCCAGCAGAAGGTTATACTCTTTGTGACTGTCTCTTTTTAAGGCTCCATACACTTTCCTATGAGCAGAACAAACATGGTGGAGAGAAGCAGTGAGTCACTCAGTTCAGTAATCAAGATTTATTCCCATCAAAGTTGTAAACATGTGAAAAGAAGCATAGAGCTCCACCTGCTGGCTGAAAATAGCACATGTGAAACATTTATTTACCTGGAAAAAAACATGAAATAAATATTTTATAAACATTCATTTTTTTTTAATTAATGAAGATAATACAATCTAGAATGTTTTGTATTTAGTTTTAAAAATAAAATAAAAATATTGGGTTATCAAAACTAATGCTATTATCTTTTTCTCCTCCAGGATCTATATTGATGTGACAAACTGTACCTATCTCCTGGCCAAGCATCAGCACTGTTTCTGGCCAAACCACGTAGTGGATGACTTTTTCACAAATATTCATAGAAACTATTTCAAGAACTGTGCCCTGACTGGCAGGCTACCAGCTGACCCACCATTTCCAGTCCTTTGCTCTTTCATATTTATCCCCATCCTAATAACCCTCCTGATGACAGCACTTGTAGTGTGGAGAAGCAAGCGCAGTGAAGGAATTGTTTGACAGCAGTGACAGTGACAAACTCTTTCTAGAGATTGTCTTCACTTCCAAGCTTTGGGAAGAATGGAACTCTGTTATTGTTATTCTGCATTCTGTTTGAAGCACAAGCCTCTAAAACGAAGCCTGTAAGAAGTTTCCAAGATGGCTTCCATTACAGCCCTTTGAGATATATTTGACTGAATGGCTCTTAATTTAGAGTAAAGGACATATAGATTGAAGCTGCAAGCATAAGAACTCACCACCAGTTCAATTTAGCGGTACCAATTGTGATAGAAGATGACAAACCAACAGGGTTTTTGCATTAAAACAGTAACTCTCATGTGAATTATAGACTTTAAATGACTGAATTACAGTCACTAAGGCTGCTGAAAGACACGATATGTAGTGGTAAATCTTAATGCAGATAATTTCATTAAATATGGATTTCTTTGTAGCATAGTTCCCAAAATTGAAAAGAGTAAAGCTCAATTAATATCTGTTGATCAGAGCTGCTTGATCAGCTTCTCTGATGCTTAGAAATATCCTGTATTATTATACATATGGCATTAATTAGCCCTAAACCAGTAAGAAAACTATTGCTGTGTAGAAAAAACATCAACCAATCAGAAATCATCATTCATTGGTCTGACAAATTCAATGGAGGCTAAAATCTGACTGGCTGTTGTCACTTTCTGCACATTGCTCTGGATTATCAAACAAGCTTAAAGTGGTTGTAAAGGATTTACACAGAGGGGACCCAATCCTCCTCTTCTCGGGTCCCCTGCCGGCACTCCTCGCTCCTCCTCTTCTGCTTGTACCAATAGGAAACTGATTCCCATAGGGTCACTTGTGAGGGCTTGCTCCTCATCAGGGAGTTGATTGACAGGAGCAGGACTCAATTGCTCCCGCTGCTTTCGATCTGCCCAAAGAGGGGGGACAAAGCCAGGAGAGCTACAGCTCTCGAGCACAGTGCTGGTTGGCGATGGGGTTCAGGTAAGTATAAGGGGGGTGAGGGGGCAAGTCTGTGACACAGAAGGGTTTTTACCTTAATGCATAGGATGCATTAAGGCATGGGTGCTCAACCTGTGGCCCTCCAGCTGTTGTGGAACTACAAGTCCCATGAGACATTACAAGGCTGACAGTTACAAGCATGACTCCCAAAGGCAGAGGCATGATGGGACTTGTGATTCTGCAGCAGCTGGAGGGCCACAGGTTGAGGACTCATGCATTAGGGTAAAAAAAAACTTGAACCACTTTAATTCAAATCTATTTAGTCAAAAGGTGCAGATAGCAATGACGATGCACAAAGGGCAATTTACCCATAGTAACCATTTAACTATCAGGTGTCTGTAGCCGGCTCACTTAAGAGTTTGCGTCTAAATGGTTTCTGTGGTTTACTGCACGGTGCTAAGGGTTACTGCCTTATTGAATAAGGCAACTTGTGTCTTAGGGTAACCACCTAATTTATAGCATTTTTCTGAAATGTCTTTTCCTCCTCTTTAATTCCCAAATGTCACACTTGAGGTTGTGGCCATTGCGCTTTGTTCATACAATGTGGCTTTTCTTAAACAGGGAAAAAAAATCATTTTATTTAAAAAAGCACTATTGTTGAAATGGTGTATCCTTTTCTTTTATTTGTAAAGATAGCTTTAAGTGAAGCAGAGAAGTATTTTCTATAGCTAAAATTTGTACTAATGTCTATTTTTGTTTCCTAAGAAGAACTATATGTGTGTAATTAAATTGTTTCCATTGGTATTATCTTTTTATTGATGTGATGTTTTCCAGACTATCCGAAGTGTAGAAACCAAGATCCGTTTAGCGTTACATAAAAGGGAAACTAATCTCTACAACTGCATAATCAGTGTTCCTCAAGGTGTCTTGGATTGTTCTCATAATCGGTGTTCCTCAAGGTGTCTTGGATTGTTCTCATAATCGGTGTTCCTCAAGGTGTCTTGGATTGTTCTCATAATCGGTGTTGCTCAAAGTGTGTCAGAAACATATTGTTCTATGTGTTTAGACTTATTGGACAAAAACAGATTAATTACATTGTCCAACCTGCCTTCTTTTTAAGTGCAATGTGTAGAAGAAAATGGCTGTGCCACAAGTAATCTAAACTGTGCCAAGGTATCGTTAGGTTTATACAACTCCTGGTCATCAAGAGTAGAGTAGAGATTCGCAGAGCAGCAATGATAACTAATGAAGCCTCATAAATAAATATTCACGGGTACTCTTGTCCCTTTAAACTTTATCTACAAGGCAATCTTTCCATAGAGACATGCCGAATTGTAAAGTTTAAATTAACACTGCTGCGGTGGCTCAACGCGATTGGCACTGCGCTGACAAGCCATTCACCTCTGCAGCTAGGGGTTCGGATCCCGGTCTCGGCTACATGTGAATTGAGTTTGGTGGTCTCAGCCCGGCTCCCGGTGGGTGTGCTATGCGAGGTAAGCCTGCGCTTAGTACGCCCACCCCCTCCCACAAAAACCACCACACTTACACGCACTCGAAATTGGGTTAACATCACGCACTTTGACCACGCGGTCTCTAAAAAGAGAGGCGAAGGACTAACGGGGCTGGTTGAGCGGGCTAATCCTCTCACTCCCTTATAGGGAGTCCCTCTGCCCCGTTGGGCTTCAAAGCGGAGCAGGTAGGGCAGGCTGTGTGGGAGGACCCCCTCACACACCTGCCATTGCCACCCGGGGGATGGAGAAAGGTGGCAGATTGCCTCTGGGGGAGGCCTGCCTACTCCCAACTCTTGCAGTCCGGCTCCTCTCTCGAGTACACGCACAAAATACACTTTAAAAAAAAAAAAAAAAAAAAAAAAAAAAAATTAACACTGCACTATGCATATTAACTACAAAGCATTCTGTCACAAGTGCCTGAACTACTGTATATATAGATTCATGTTATCCTATACAATCTTCATATGCAATAAATATTTGTGCAGTTATACAGCGGAAACTTGGCTCCTACATCAGTTATATCTGCTTCTATAGCTACAGCTATAGCAAATATGCTGTTTTCCTTATTGGGGTTAAGACTAAACTCTGGTTTAAAAATAAAAGAAATTATATTTAGGCAAGTATTCTTAATTTTAAAAAAGGGCCTTCTATTGTTCTCAGCCTCCTCCAAAAAAAATTTTTCTACTGTTACTAGACTTAATGTTAGAGAGTGGCGGTGTTCATTTTCCATTGTTCCACTGTATGTAGGGACATATCCTCTCTTGCTCACTCTCAAGATGGACTAGGAATATGTACTATGGGGTGTGTAGCATGCATAAAGTAGTGCACATGACCTAACGCTGTATCCTGGCCTAGGCCAACAAGGCCCAGGCCTAGGGCACTTTGAAGGAGGGCAGCACGAAAAGAGTCCCCGCCGACTTGCGCTACACTGTTGGTGTAGGGCCAGTCTTATGGGGTGGACTTGGCAAAGAGGCAAATTAGTCTAGCACCCCCATAAGCCGGCCACACTGTTTCCGGTATGCGGGCACCTGGCATTCCACAACTGTGGGGGGGGTCTTCTAATTTTTACTGTCCTATCATCCTGGACCACAAACCTTCCTCACTGTGCTATATGTTTTCTGCTGCACCATTGGCATGGTTATCTTCTTAGTCCTCTCCATAAATTTGTTCTTAAAATAGAACTATAGGCAACACTTTTTCTTTTCATTTTGGATAGAGTAAGGGAAGGTTATAGCCCCGGTCAGTTTATTTTTTACCAACCCTGTCCTATTGCAGAGATTTCCCTTCACTTCCTGCCCTATAGCCAAACAGGAAGTGAGAGGAAATCTATGCAAATTAAGGGACTCCATTGCCCCCCCCCCAGGCCCTCAGAACTCAGAAGTCCCCACTCGAAACCTTCAGAGCAGGTCTGAAACAGCAATGGGTGTGGCCTTGACAGGAAGGGGTGGGTCATATTTAAATTAGGGGGTGCACAAGTTTAGTCAGGCCTAGGGCAGCACAAAACCTAAATACACCACTGACATGATGCAACTAAGGCCTAGTACACACTATAGGATTGATCCGCGGATACGGTCCGCCGGACCGTATCCGCGGATAAATCCTCTGCGGATTTTAATCCGATGGAGTGTACACACCATCGGATCAAAATCTGCACCGAATTCCCATCGCGGTGACGTGTCGCGCCGTCGCCGCGATGATGACGCGGCGACGTGCGCGACGCTGTCATATAAGGTTATCCACGCATGCGTCGAATCATTACGACGCATGCGAGGGATGGGTTTGGACGGATCGATCCGGTGAGTCTGTACAGACCACCGGATCGATCCGCTAGAGCCGATTCCAGCGGATAGATTTGTAAGCATGTCTACAAATTTTTATCTGCTGGAAATCGGACATCTCCGCGGATAAATATCCGCTGGAACGTACACACCAGGGGATCTATCCGCTGAAACCGATCCGCTGAGATTTTTCAGCGGATGGATCCTCTCGTGTGTACAGGGCCTAACGTGCACTGCTCATTGCAAATAAATGGAAGTGATAGGGAAAAGGAGAGGTTCAGGAGCGCAAAAGGGGCCTGACTCTGGGCAATTCTTTTCTCCATGAATTGTCAGTAAGCAGCTTAAATAATAGAAAATCTGATTTTTCTGAAATACTCATCTCCTTTCTAGTGCTGCCCTTACAGAATCCCCTGCTCTGTGGTCCAGCCTGAGTCCTCTTCCAAGTAAGATGACACTCTGGGTCATTCAATCTTCTTCCTGAAAATGCAAGGTCTCATGGCATTGCTTTGGTGTCACAACAAAGCCCTGCACGCACACACTGTGATTCAGAGAACAGCTCTGACATTATCATGTCAGCCCACTCCCTGCAACATTAAGGACAGGCCAGTCCCAGAGAACAGGAGAATATAAGGACCTGGTGCTTTAGGTCACCAACATAGAAACAACTGGAAAAAGGTAAGTTAATTTAAAAAGCAAAAAATATAAAAATATGCAGAAAGGTGGTGGTGACCATATTTGGGTTTTAAGATTGAATATTCTTGCAAAAGCCTAGCCATGACTGGTTCTTCTTAAACCAGCCTGTTATCTGTTGATTGGTTCATACACTTAATAGAATTATACCTAGTTTTCAATTTAGTAAATGTTACTAGAAAGAGTGGAACCCCTTAGATTGGCCTTTAGATTGATCAGCATGATTTCTTATTTCAGTGGTCTTACTATTCCATTAAAAGATTACAATACACAAAGACTAATGGCACTCTTTTTATTTTCATTGGGTAACAACCGGTTTTGGTGGACTTTTGTAATGTTATGTATATTAATATTGCATGTTGAAATATTAGTACTAATGGCCACCATGATAAAAACAGAACATTTGCAAATGAAAAAAGGACAAATGCAAATTTTAAAGCTTTATTGAGTTTCCCCAGGCCTAAGCACTTATGGTGTCCTGTTGGAGAGTGATTCTCTTGTGTTGGGGCTTTCTGGGATTTTACATCTCAGAGAGCTGTGGCTAAATGGTTAATAATCTTTCGTGCAGCAGATAGGTCCTCAGTTCAGTACCACCAATTGACAAACTTTGTGTCTACATAAAGTTTCTGTATATTTTCCCTGTGCAGACTGCTTCTGCTTTCGTCCTCAACCCAAAAACATACTGGTTTGTCAGTTTGTCAGTAATGTATAAATAAACAAGCAACTGGAGCACTTCCTTAGAGTCCCATAGTCAACATTTCAGTTTTGAGAAGATAACCAGGTAAAATGTGCAAGGATTCTTCTCAATTTAACACCACTATATATCATATGCATAAACTATTATGAGCACATTGCTCCTTTCATTTGCTCTAAATCTTGTCAATGTAATTTATTATGTTTACTCCAATTTGTTTAGTAGAATCATTGTATAATCTTTGTACAAGTGTTGTGAAAATTACTGCCCTTACTTTGTATAATAAATGTCATCATTATTATCAAACTAATTATCGAAGCTTAAGTCAAATAATAGTACAAATTATGTATTTGTGCATTAATAGTTTTACATTTTCACTTCTTTACTGAACAAAGGGTTTATAATTGATATAATATGGATCTTATGACTAAGGATCACTTGAAACTATGGAAATTGCAGTCAGGTATTGAAGTCATTGAGTCAGGTGTTACAAACAATGCAGGTGTAAGCTTGCCCTGTCCTTTCATAAAACAGTCATATAAATTATTTTTGTTTACCCTCTTTTATGATTGCTCAGTGTCCTGATAAAAAGAGATTTGGGTGGAATAGGGTACTTTGTGATCAAGCTTAGAGGAAGCATTACCATGAAGTTCCAAGCATATACAAATGTTAGGAGCCTAGCTAATAAAATGGAGGAACTAGAGCTGCTATTACACGAGGAGGGCTTGGACTTTGTGGGAATAATTGAAACTTGGTTTGACAGCTCACAAGATTGGCTGGCAAATATCCAGGGGTATTCCTTGTATCTGAAGGACAGGGGAGGTAGAATAGTTGGAGGGGTGGGTCTATATGTAAAGAATGATGTAAGGGTGGTAATGATGTAAGGGTGTTAGAGAGGAGCGAAGTTATGAATAGGACAAGGGGGAGGTGGAATCGGTGTGGGTAGAACTTCAAAGTGGGAAATTAATAGTGGGGTTATTTTATAGGTCCCCCAACCTTAAGGAAGAGGAGTAGCTGGACCTACTATCACAGTTAGAAATGGCAGCGAGACAGCGAAACTCATCATAATGGGGGACTTCAATTATCCTGATATTGACTGGGAAAGGGGACAGCTCACTTAACTAAAGGTCCATCATTTCATGAATGTCGTATAGGACAACTTCATGTCCCAATTGGTGGATTCCCCAACTAGAAAAAATGGATCTATTAATTACGAAGATCCAATTCTGATCTCAGACTTGGATCATTCAGGTCTGATCTCAGATGTGGCAATACGGGACAACTTGGGATCTAATGATTGTTAAAGGTAATACCGCCACCCAGGTGTACTTCAGGTAAATGCAGGATAAATTTCAGTAACCCCCGGAATTCCGTGAGAAATCACAATGAGACACAAGAAAGCATTTAAGTGTTCATTAGATCTCTAAAGTTTATTCTCTCAGAGGGACTTATATACAGAAGAAAGATAGGAGGGGCTGTGTGTTAATGCATATGTCTCTAAAGATTTTACAAACTCAGTATTTTCTTATCAAGATTTAAACCAGCTGAATTTAGTTTTAACAATGGCTAAAAGATGACTTTGCTTATACAATCAGGCTGTTCCATGAATTTAACCACAATGACTCAGCAGAAGCAGGGTGTGACTCTATGCAAACTGTTAGCTAATATAAGTATGTCAAAACACATATAGAAAAGTTAATTTCTACTTAAAAATAAAGTCAGTTAATTATACATTCTATTTCAGTGATCATAGGATAATCACATTTAGCTTAAATCATAGAAAAAGGAGGCATAAGGGAAGCACAAGAACACTACATTTCAAACAAGCTAATTTTTCTGAACTGCGGTCATTATGACATTACATCAATTAGGACCAAATCCTAGAAGCATTGAACATGGAAGAAACATGGGAATGCTTTAGGAATGTATTAAACAAAGGTATCACACATGGCATTCCAATGGGCATGACTTTTCTCTGAATTGCCGGGAACCGACAATTCATTATGGCCGCAAGGGATTTTAAATGACTTTTTTCCTTCAGAAATGACACTTTGTGCAGAGACAGTTCTAAGCACGGCAAACAAGCGCTACTTCACAGGCATACTATACACCCCCCCCCCCCCAGGTACGGAATTTAAAGGAATATTTCACATTTATTGTTTCACTTTAAGCATTATTAAAATCACTGCTCCAGAAAAAACGGCTGTTTAAAAACTTTTTTTGCATTGATACATGTCCCCTGGGGCAGGACCCAGGTCCCCAATTTAGGACAATAACTTGCATATTAGCTTTTAAAATTAGCACTTTAGATTTCTCCCATAGACTTTAACAGGGTGTTCCGCGGCTTTTCAAATTGTTCGCTGTTCGCCGAACAGAGCTCGAAGCTCATCCTTGTGGAACAAAAGGTAATAACTGTGGGGGATGAGCTGATGGAGAAAATGAAAATACAGTTGTTAGGTGTGGGTAGGGTAGGCTACTCTGAAGAGAAGGATTTTCAGGGATTGTCTAAAAGCTAACAGAGTAGAAGATACTTGGACAGATTGGGGTAAGGCGTTCCATAGGCTTGGAGAGGCTCTGGAAAAGTCCTGGAGGCGAGCATGGGAGGAGGTAACGAGGGAGCTAGAGAGCAAGAGGTCTTGAGAGGAACGAAGAGAATGAATAGGTTGGTATTTAGAGACTAGGCTAGTGATGTAGCTGGGGGCTAAGTTGTGGATGACTTTGTAAGTAGTAAGTATTTTTAATTCATTGCGTGAGTGGAAGCCAGTGAAGGGATTGACAGAGAGGAGTAGCAGACACAGAGCGATTGGTAAGGTGGATGAGTCTGGCAGCAGCATTCATGATGGATTGAAAGGGGGGGTAGACTATTTAGAGGCAAGCCAATGAGAAGGGAGTTGCAATAATCGAGGCGAGAGATGACCAGGGAGTGAAGAGCTTTGTTGTGTCATTGGTTAGAAAGGGGCATATTTTGGAGATGTTGCAGAGGTTGAGGCGGCAATATTTGGACAATGATTGGACGTGGGGCTTGAAGGAGAGTTCAGAGTTCAGGACTACACCTAGAACCTTGGCATGCGGGGATGGTCTTATAGTTGTGCCATTGATTATGACAGAGAGATCAGGGGAAGGGGCACATGGGGAGGAAGAATTATAAGTTCTATTTTGGATAGATTCAGTTTGAGAAAGTGGTGTGACATCCAGACTGATATATCTGATAGTAAATTAGTGATACATGAGTAGATGGAGGGAATGAGCTGAGGGGTAGAAAAATAGATTTTGGTGTCGTCAGCGTAGAGGTGGTATTGGAAGCTATGGGAGACTATCAGCTGACCCAGGGATGAAGTGTAGATTGAAAATAAGAGAGGTCCAAGAACAGAACCTTGGGGGACTCCAACAGAAAAAAGAAGAGGAAAGGAGGAAGTAGAGTTGTAAGAAGCGCTAAAAGTGTGGTTGGATAAGTAGGAAGAGAACCAGTCAAGAGTACAGTCACAGAGACTAAAGGCGTGTCGTTTTTTGAGGAGAAGGGGGTGGTCAACCATATCAAAGGCAGCAGGGAGGTAGGAGTACAGAATAGTGTTTATTGGTTTTGCCTGGCAATGGATCGTTTGCTAGTTTTAGGAGAGCTGATTCTGTGGAGTGTGGAGGATGAAATCTAGACTGAAGGGGATCAAGGAGGCTATTATCAGCAAGGTGGTCACTCTGTCAGTTGTAGACCAGACATTCAAGGAGTTTGGATAAAAAGGGGGACAAGGAGATGGGGCGTAGGTTGTTAAGATTGGATGGATCCAGAGAGGACTTTTTAAGAATGGGGCTGACAAATGCAAGTACTATGTAACTATAAAATATTCTGTAAATTCAATCCCAGTATTTGGAAACTGGCAACATTTTTGTATGATCTTCCAAGTGAAATTACCCATTATTAATTATTCCAAATTTCAACTAAAACAAATCTCAGCACAAGCATCATATATACAGTAGATACAGTATAATACCATCTAAAATCTTTAAAAAAAAATTCCAATATAAGTGACAATGTATTTGTTTTTATTGTTTAAAGCGGAGATCCACCCTAAAGTGGAACTCACGCTGATCGGCACCCGCCCCCCCTCCGGTGTCACATTTGACACCTTTCAGGGGGGAGGGGGTGCAGATACCTGTCTAAAGACAGGTATTTGCACCCACTTCCGGCTATGGGCAAAAGACGGGTTTTTCTGACTTCCCGTCTGTCGCCCGTTGTGTGCTGGGAACACTCGGCTCCCAGCACACAGCGTGTGAGCCAATCGGCGGGCGCAGCGCGACTCGCGCATGCGCCGTAGGGAACCGGGTAGTGAAGCCGGAGTGCTTCACTTCCTGGTTCCCTCACTGAGGATGGAGGGGGGAGCAGCAGAGAGACGAGCGATCGCTCGTCCTCTGCTGCGGACGGCGCTGGACTCCAGGACAGGTAAGTGTCCTAATATTAAAAGTCAGCAGCTGCAGTATTTGTACCTGCTGGCTTTTAATATTTTTGTATACTGGCACATCCGCTTTAAATAACTGGAAATTAGGAGCTCACAGTTTATGAAATAAATACTGTAGGTAATTTTCCGTTTTCCATTAGGAGTAAAGTTTTTTTTAATTATTATTATAACCTGTTACATATTTACAAACTCTTTAAGAGAAAATAATTGTGTTATGGCGAACTAAAGCAAGATTTCCTTATGTAGATAAATGTGTTAGTGAGCGTAATTCTCTCAGGCAACAAATTACACATGATTGACTGACTGAAAAATTCACTTTTAATCCAAGATTATGGGAAGCCAAAGAGAGTGCACAATAGTCTAGATATCAAATGTAATATAGCAATCAGTATGTCTTTTCATGATGCCAATACATGAAGCCGGATGATCTGTATTTACATACAAATAGAATACTTGAAAGAAAGATGGTTACACATGAAATTGTTATTCTGCTCGGTAGGCAAAGTTGTTGCTATGGTAATTATATATATATATATATATATAAGGTAGTGGTAGTGGCATATATTGGATGTGTTGGCTCTTTTTAAAGAATGTATATTACATGTAGTGTACAGCAGTGATTGGTGGCCATGGTAAAAGTTGATGGTTGTCTTAAAGTGTATCTGAACTCAAACACATTCACATTGTTTTGTTATGTCAGAAAGCGTAAACTTTTGTTTTTTCTTGCTATGAAAGTATCAAAGTATATCCACAGGTACTTCATTCCCTAGGGTGACAATGCTTATTTAGTTTAGCTATAGCATTGTTGCCCATTCTTGTGAACTCCTAAATTGAACTTCAAGCAACTGTTCCTGACACATTCGGCCATCGTCACTGCAGAAAACAGTAATGTTCAGCCTCTGGTGGCGTGTGCACATATCCATGTGAAGTTTATACATAGAGTCTATGGGATATTTGGAATGTAAACAGAGCTGGGAGAGAGACATGAACAAACTAATGGGAAAACTTAAATTTTAATTAAAAAGATATACAATTTGCTGTACAAAATGAAAGTATTCTTTTCCATTTCTTTCTACGGCATCACAGAGAAGAAATGAGAAAGAATCTCTTCAATGGGGCCACAGAAAGAAAACAATTCTCAGAGGAAATGTAACACCCACTGTACTGGAAACTAAAAAACTGTTGGGTTTTAAATGTGTCTGAGAGACAGGAATTATTAGCTAGCAGAGCTATGATATCCTGAATACATTGCAGTTCATAAATTGTAAGACCACAATGGTATGCACATGAAGGCCTGAATATAGATGAGGGTTAGTGACAGGAAAACACCAAACCAAAGCAATAATAGCCTGCTTGTCTGCTTCACAGAATAAAAACCATTTTGAAATACATACATCATCGTATTCTCTTCCAGGGGTCACATATGAATCATATTAGCAGGTTACTTTTTCTGCACTGGGAGACCAATAAAACGACATGATATGAGTGTCTGAACTCATCTAGCTGCAATACATACAAGGGCCTAAATGGAAAATGTAAGAAACACTTGAACACGGCTGACGGCTTTTTCCATTAAATGTAACCTACAGTCAAGAAAAAGCTGTAAATAGTCACTGTCAAGGCTTTTTTCTTTCTCTTCTAATACAGTCAGTTCTGGGTTTGGTCTAGTTTATAGCTGGTTCACCCTGCATTCTGGGAATCGTTTTCTCAGCCTAAAATTATTTCTTTAGTATTTAAACCCAAAGTATATCTAAGTTAGGATCAATTCACAAAGTGTTAACACAGGAAAAATTATTTTAATTTCATCCAAATGACTTTAATTTTTTTAATCTTATTGGCAGTAATTAAGGATCTTTTGCCTAGGGTTTTCAATTTTTGAATTGAATTTGTAAAAATATTGTCTTCAACTTAGAAAGACCAATATAACAAAATATTTACAGTATACAGTATATACTCCTTATTTTCTGTTATCATTTTTATTATTTTTTTATAAGATAGATGACAGATTTATGCGTCAACACTTGAACAATACTGCCTACGTGCTTATGATTCTTTAATTGGCTTTTGAATTTACTCTGCCATAAAAGCTTTTCATTTAAAAGTAAATAGTTGTAAAAAAAACTCACTCACTCCCAGTGTGTGAAATGTGATAATAAATATAAAACAGGTAAATAACACATTAAACAAAGAAGAGAGCTGCGGGTAGTGTTCCCCAATGAAATATATAAAAATATATAAAATAACTTTAAATTTAAAAAACATCTAAAAATTATCTAATTATCCCATATGACCCCCATCCCCCGACAAATAACAATACAAAACACATAAAATAAAGAAATAAAGAAACAAGATTATCTATATGACCGCTCAGTATAACATAAACTACATACACACATACCACTGAATCACCATTATTAGTATAACGCAAACATATATAAACATTGTGGGGTAGTGGTGTTTCAGAAACTGACTGCACACTCCAAAGAATAAACAGACCACTTATTTCCTTACAGCAAAAGTGGAACGCAGTGAAACAAAAGCTTGGTTATTTGGGTTCTCTGTTCTGCTCCTCTGACACACCGGGTTGAATGAAAGTCACTGCAAGGAATTATAAGAACACAAGTATAGATAACTTGGTTGTGAGTTAGTACCAGGAAATAGACACAAGACTGTTTAGTGGAAAATTAACTCAATATATTGATACAGACTAGAATGAATGGTGGTTTGAGCATACATGTGTATACAGAAGGTAGGTTCAAACACAATCTGAAAGACAATATAAACTCCATGCCAAGCTAACTGAACAATAATAAAGTTCTGTACCACTTGACTGGGATTAACTCAAGAATCAGCAAAGTCAACAATAAGAAGTACATATAAACATTAACTGCAATGTGAATAATACAATAACTAGTCTAGAGTGCACTGTAGGAGAAGGACTGCACACAAAAGCACCCCACTCTCTCCAGGTATATGGTACAATATACCTCTTAGCATAGGCAATAAGTAACGGTCTCTATGTAATAGCTGTTAAGAGACAGTCTTTTTGTCCTAACTGTTTGTCCTAACTCTTCGGCCGGCTAACTTTGGGGCCCAATTGTGCTGTTGGTGCACATGAGAATAGTCCCAGTGAAGCCTGCAGGCGACTAAAGGGATCAGTATCGTGCTCTAGCAGCAGATAGTAGATCTCCACAGAAGCAGCTCCCCAGTCTCAGCAAATTTGCAGATTACCAGTCCCAGCAACATTGCAGCTCATCATCCAGTCACACACAGCAATTAGTCCACTCTCTGCTCTGCACCCAGGTGACTGTGTCTGCACTTAGCACTCCAGAGCCTTCTCAGGCTTCCGATATGCAGCGGTGATCATGTACACTGGACTGTGATGCACCAATCCAATCCAAGAGAAAGCTGTGTCCTGTACAGCTTGAGAAAATGTATCTCTTTCCACTTCTCCTGGGATTCACTCTCTGTGAAATGCAGTTCAAAAGCACTTGATTACAGCAAAGTATCTCTCCTCTGGGCTACAGTTCCCACAGTGCAGTGCTGCCTCATTCAGTCTACTAAACTCGTCCTGCTCAGCAACTCCCTCCACAGAGAAAGCTGCAGCCAGTACTCTCATTGGCTAAGCACCTGGCTACGCAAAGATAACATTTGCCAGGGGCTCTTTCCCCAAATATAAGGAAAATCAGTGCAGTGCTTTGAAAAAGTTGAAGAGTCTGTGCCAAGATATTTGCAATGTTGGATTGTCCTTAAGAGGCATAACCATAAATAAAAAAATTGGTCCAATGTAAGCCAAAGTAATCTCAAGTAATTTCTCAAACATTGTATAGCGATCACAATTGGCCGAGGAGTCTAGAAGAAATTGCTATCTAGTCTGTATGCTAAGAATCACAGGCCTTTACTGCATGTGAGTTCACAAATGAGACAAAAGAGAAGATGCAATCACATCAGATTGTAAACTCCACAGAATACTGAGGGTGGTACTGGATGCTAATTCATTTATTTGTAGATCTTAAAAACATTGCAATTCACTATTCACCTCAGTAAACACCTGCATCAAAAAGGGCTGGCAACAAGGATGCTCTTGAATAAAAGTACTTTATTGGTTACATGGGTACATGGGTAGAGGCTATATGCTGACGCATTTCGGTTAAGAAGCCTTCATTAATGCTTTGATGGAGGCTTCTTAGCGAAACGCACCAGCATATAGCCTGTACCCCTGTACCCATGTAACCAATAAAGTTCAAGAGCATCCGAGTTGCCAGCCCTTTTTGATTCAAGTGTTGTATTAATAGGGACTGAACGTCCTGGCTAGAGCAATGGATCACAGTTCGTGGACTTCTATATTGGCAGTGGAGCTGGGGTAACATTTTATTTCTCCAGTAAACACCTGCCAGAGGCCACATAAAGGAATAAATCATTTGCACTACATTTATGTGGCGATAGCACCTGGCCCAGGTACTTGAACACTATAACATTACAGCCCGTTTACTAGGAAACATTTGGTAATCAGTTGTGTAAGCAAATACCTCAGAAGAGAGAGTTGTAACTACAGTGTTCTTAGTTGGTTTGTGTAGATATTTGGGGGGGTCCTATAGGATAATAAGGTTTTTTTTTTTTTCATTCAATGTAAGGTTATATTGTGTATTGTATATTTAAATTGGGCGTAGTACCCAAAGCTCTCTTCTTTGTTGCTGTGCAATTTGAATTTTTGGAGACAGGCTCAATACCTCACTTTTTTCCCCTCTCAGGGCTTACTTCCTGAAAAATACATACAGTATAAAAGTTACACAGGTTGTGTGTCTATGTGTGATGGGTCCTCATAGCAAAACCATTAGGGAGCCCCCTTGTCTGTTCATTGCTGGTGGACTAGGGAAAAAAGGACATGTAACAGTGATGCCTCTTATATTTGTGTTACCTAGGGTTAATTTTATTTTTTCTAAATATATTAGACATATACAGTATGCCCTTTATAATAAATATAGCCGTGATTTTTAGTGTATAAACCTGTAAAGTAGTCTTTGAAAAATGCAGCTGATCTTTGGCTACTTTTATTACTGGATGGTCGAATGGATATTTAGCTTCATTACACGACTGTAGTTGCTTTTTATGGCTTGATTTCTGAGTACCTCTAATAATACATTATTTGTGGCATGTTATAAGACATATTCTTTGAGCAAAGAAAAATTATCTCAAAGATTAAACGTTTTTGTAAAGTTTTCCGTCCTTAGTTTTTTTTTTTTACTAAAAAGTAAAACAGGCTCAGTGCCCCTCTCAGTGACCATTAATTTTTGCTTTACTATTTATAGGAGAGGTTCTACATCAAAGCCCACTGAACAAATGTTATGACTTCTGTCCATGGCAATTCTCTTCTGGGCACTAATAAAATATGGGAACCAGAGCCTCACAACATTCCTTCAAAAGGAAAAATGTTGCCGCAAACATTAAACCCATAAGCATAAAAATGCTGCTATTTCTGGAATGAGGAAGAAAGAAAAAAGAATCCTTCAGTTGGGTTGGGAGCCTCCAGGTCTACGTGCCCTTTAGTAATTTGTCTGCCACCTCTGTTGGTACAGCTCTGCAGGTATTCAAATAGCTTCAACAACAACTCTAGATCTAGAGCAGGGATCTCCAAACTACGGCCCTCCAGCTATTGCAGAACTTCACTTGAGGCATTGTAAAATTCTGACATTCACAGACAATGATGGGAATTGTAGTTCCTGAACAACTGGAGGGCCATAGTTTGGAGACCCCTGATCTAGAGAATCACCTAAGCATATATCTATTTCACATATGATGCTGTGAGGAGAGTGCCAAAGCATGTACTCAGATGACAGGCTTAAAAGACACTGGCCCATCTTTGTGCCGGCGTAGCGTATCTCATATGCGCTACGCCGATGTAACTTTGAGAGGCAAGCTGAGTATTCACAAAGCACTCGCTCCCATATTTGCGCCAGCGTAATGTAAATTGGCCGGCATAAGCCCGCCTAATTCAAAGTAGGAAGGTAGTGGGCGTGCTACATGTAAATTAACCGTGACCCCAGGCAAATGAAGGGCCTAACGAACGGCGCAGTTCTGGGTTTGGTCTAGTTTATAGCTGGTTCACCCTGCATTCTGAGAATCCTTTTCTCAGCCTAAAATAATTTCTTTAGTATTTAAACCCAAAGTATATCTAAGTTAGGATCAATTCACAAAGTGTTAACACAGGAAAAATTATTTTAATTTCATCCAAATGACTTTCATTTTTTTAATCTTATTGGCTGAAATTAAGGATCTTTTGCCTAGGGTTTTCACTTTTTGAATTGAATTTGAAAAAAGATTTAGCTGGATTCAGAGAGATTTCGGCGGGCGTAGCGTATCTCAGATACACTACGCCGCCGTAAGTTAGAGCAGCAGGTCCTGTATTCACAAAGAAGTTGCGCTTAACTTACGGCGGCGTAGTGTAACTGGGCCGGCGTAAGCCTGCCTAATTCAAATGTGTAAGATGTGGGCGTGTTGTATGTAAATTCATTGTGACCCTATGTAAATGACATTTTTTACTAACGGCGCATGCGCCGTCCGTGGACGTATCCCAGTGCGCATGCTCCAAATTACGCCGCAAAGACTCATTGGTTTTGACGTGAACATAACCTACGCCCAGCCCCATTCACGTACGACTTACGTAAACAACGTAAAATACGACGGCTGTTCGGACGTTTCCGACGTCCATACCTTAACGTGACTTACCCCTGCTTTTGGTGGAGTAACTATACGCTGGACGTACGCCTTGCGTAAACGGCGTATACTACTGCGCCGGGCGCAAGTACGTTCGTGAATCGGCGTATCTCGGTCATTTGCATATTTGAATAGGAAATCAATGGGAGCGCAAGATGCGTCCCGCGTAAAAATGCGCCCACGATACGCCGATGTAGGAAAGTTACGTCGGTCGGAAGAAGCCGATTTTTAGCCGTATCTAGTTCTGTGGGTACGGCGCACAGATACGACGGCGCAAATTTACACTTACGCGGCGTATATCGAGATACGTCGGCATAAGTGCTTTCTGAATCCGGGCCACTGAGTTTAGCTACTTTGTATAGCAAAGGTGTATCTCTAGTCAAAACCTTTTTAGTTTTGGACAGAGTATGGGAGGGTTAGACATTCTGTCAAGTTTTTATTGCCAATAAACAGAAGTGCCACTCTACATATAAGAGTCATAATATTTTATTTAAGATCACCAGTGAAAAAGACATTTCAGGGGTTGTAAAAGTCTTCATTCTTCAGGGCTGTGAACAAGGAAACCACATATATGATTCATGTCTTATCTAAAACAATGTTATAAAAATATTCACAGATGAGGATAAATATATCATTATGGAGTACTCAGACAAAACATGAAACAGAAGGGAGAGAAGATAATAAAACATACTAACTTATAACTTCACTTTTGTAAATTAATCAATTACATTAAAAGGAAATATATTTGGTCTATTCAATAAGCATTATGGGGAATTACCTAGGTTTCCTGTGCCATTAATATGGCACAAACGCGTCAGCCCTAACATCGATTGTATATTCAAGCGATTATCGTGTTCTGCTGATGTTGCTGGATTTCTGCTGTACTGACTTTTAAGGCCTGATTTTAAACTCCAATTGTGAGTATAATGATTGTTTTAATATTTTAATAAAATTATTTTAAGCAGTATCACACTAGGTCGGTGCGCCCTCCGTTCTTCTCTTTTTTTTTTCTCTTTTTTTTCTTAGTATACACCAGACCTGTCATTTGGTGGAAGTGAAGTGGCAGAACAAGACAGATAGGCATTGCGATTGATGCGGATGTACATTGTGAAAAATATTTTTTTCTATTAAAGAACTTGTCTTATTCACATGGGGGGAGGTCCCCTTAAAATAAATGGCAGATTCCAAAAGCGCCCCCTGCCCGCCTGCAGACCCCACAACTACTGGGCTAGGGCTGTGAGGAAGAGGCCCTCGTCTTCATCAAGATCGGAACCAGGTGCTTTCTCTCCTGGAAAGGTTTCCTTCCCATGTTGAGGACATGTGACCTGTTATAGCTTGGGGGGAGCGAGAGGCCTACTCAACCTCCCTCCTTTCCTGGCCTACCCATCTGCATGCTCAGGTAAGGGTTTGATATGGATTTGTGACGAGATCTTTTTTTGTTTTGCGTGGAGGTCCCACTTAAAATTCATACTAGACTTAAAGGGCCTGGTATGAGTGAAATAAGAAACCCCATTAAATTTGTGTGTGTGTGTGTGTGTGTGTGTGTGTGTGGGGGGGGGTTGTACAACATTTACATCTATATCAGACCCTCATCAAGGAAAAGGGTCTGGTATAGAATGCCTAGTAGTTTGGTGTACAAGCAGAACAAAGTACCCAGGAGCTGTCATTTTGCCAGCAATTTACGCAGGCAGGGTCGGGGCAGCCCCATGACATACTATTTAGGGGGATTTTGCATTTTTAATGTTTCACTTTAAGCATTACTAAAACGTTGAAAACCTTTTATATAAAGTGTGACATAAGTATTTAAAGCGGAGGTTCCACGGCCAATCGTTTTTTTTTTTGTGTGCATACAATTCGCTTTTAGAGTAGGTAATCACTTGTTCAGTGACAAAGAGCATCCCCCGTCTGTTTTCTTAGATACGATAAAGTTATAAAACCCGATGCTGGCATTTCCCATTTTGCTTGTGTGCATTGTGAAGCCCACAAGCACTGACTTCCTGGAAGCGGTGAATGCACGGCTCTCGGCATTCACCGCTCGTTCCTGCGCACGAGCAGTGTTTACGGCGACCTGCGCCGTAAACTTCCTGGTTGCTATCACAACGGGCGACATCATTGAAAGTACACGCCCCGTTGTGATGGCATTTGCTGGACGGCATTCCTCATCGTCTCTTGGGAAGCATGACACCGTCCTCCCAGGAGACATTGCGGCGCTGGGGAAGAGTGGAGACGCCTACTCCCGCCGGAGAAAACCCGGAAGTTTAAACAGCGAATTCACGGTATTGTAAATGCCTAAAAAAAAATGTTGGCTTATGTAGATGTATGTGGTGCGATGATCAGCATGATGTTGTAATTTAGGGTGAACCTCCGCTTTAATATACTGTAAAAAGGGTAACATTCATGGAAAAAGAGAAGAAAGTAGAGAAACAAAAAAGAATGAAATACAGAAAATTTGAGTGGATATTGTTGAGTGATCCTACGTACATATTGCATACTTATTTCTGCATTAAAGGGGTGTTCCAGTCATTTTTAATGTTTATTAAGAGTCAGCAGCTACAAAAAGTGTAGCTGCTGGCTTTTAATAAACATACACTCACCTGCTCCATGTTCCAGCGACGCGCCGGCTGGGGCTCCGCTCCTCTCCCCCCCTCTCTGGCCGGCGTCTTCATTCTAAGTGTGGGCACCCAGCCGTGACAGCTTTCGGCTTCACAGCCGGGCACCCACTGCGCATGCGCGGGCTGCGCTGCGCCATCCGATTGGACAGGCGATCGCCTGGGACCTGTCACGTGTCCCAGGCGATCGCCTACAGGGAGGGGCTGCAAAAAAGGCGATTAGACTATTAGCAGCCCCTCGGCGGAAGGAGAAAGTGGGACAGGAAGTCCCACTCCTCCTGAAGCCCCCACTCCCCCCCCAAAAAATGACATGCCAAATGTGGCATGTAAGGGGGCGAGGAGTGGATTAAGCGGAAGTTCCACTTTTGGGTGGAACTCCGCTTTAAAATGTGAATACCGTGTGAGTGAATAAAATAATCAAATGCAAGATGTTGAGTGTATTGTATAACTGTGCTTATGAATGCATAGCGTCTTGGAATAATAGTCTAGCCTTTTTAAATGCTCCTTCTATTAGGGTTAGTGGATATTTCTTGCCAGCAAACCTTGCTTTTCCCGCACACATACTATATCAATGTCTTTAAGAACTCCATTTACTAATTCATCTAATGTCACTTGGTAAAAACACCACATCTTATCTTATTTCCATTTTTTCCTATTATATTGTTAATAATTACTTTCTTCTTTAGTTATGCATTACACTCCACATCTTGCATTTGGTTCTTTCATTAACTACACTTACATAGTATTCAACTTTTAATGCTAGACAGAATTGGGAGATTCTCTCTTATGTTCTGTTGCATTCCTGGGACATGAAGTGAAGGGAAATATCCCCAGTAGTACACAGACAGCAAAAAATAACCTTACCCTACTCTAATAAAAAATAAAAACAGTTTTGCTATGCATACACTTTAATAATAGCAAGGAACTGATGGAGGGAGATGGAAAGAACTGCACATGTTTTCTGTTACTTAACCACCTGCCAACTGCACACTGTAGCTTTACTGCTACAGTGCCGGTCAGCTGTGTAGAATCACATATATATACACACATGATTCTGCTTTTCTGGGTAGGGGTTGCACACTGTGATTCATCCAAGTACATGATCTTTCCTAAACACAGCATTGTGAGTGTAAACAGCACACAGCTGTGTTCAGTGACAGGGAATCTGGCTGCTTTTTTATTCCCTGCTAAGCAGGGAATGAAACCAACTAGATCCCCAGTAAAAGAAGTACAAAGTACACACACAAACACTTGTTAGGCACATATTTAACCCCTTGATAACACTAGATGTCAATCCCCTCCTGCCTAGTGTCATTAGTACAGTGACAGTACATATTATTAGCACTGATCACTGTAATAATGCCACTGATGATGGCAGTAAGTTAGTTCAGTTAGTGTCAGTTTGTCCACATTTCAATTGCAGTCATGTTATAAGTCGCAGATCACCATTACCACTATAAAAAAATCCAGTATACATCCCATAGTTTGTAGATGCTATAACTTCCACGGAAACCAATCAATATACATTCATTGGGATATTTTTTTTTTTACCAAAGACATGAAGCAGAATACATTTTGCCCAAAATTATTTAAGAGATTTGTTTTTTAATTTGTTTTTATGGGATGTTTTATAGCAGAAAGTAAAAAATATGTATTTTTTTCTTCAAAATTCACAGTTTTTTTTTCCGTTGATATAATAAAAAAAAAACAGAGGGGATAAAACACCACCAAAAGACAACAATTTGTGTGAAAAAAGTGATATACTGTAAATTTCCTTTAAGTTCAGCATTGCATGACTGGGTAATTGTCAGTTACATAGTTAGCCAGGTTGAAAAAAGACACAAGAACAACTAGTTCGACCATAAAAATAAATAAATAAATAAAAATTAATATCATACAATCCGATTCCAATCCTTCACCCACAGTTGATCCAGAGGAAGGCGAAAAACCCCAGCAGAGCATGATCCATTTTGCTACAGCAGGGGAAAAAATTCCTTCCTGATCAATTGGCAATCGGATTTTCCCTGGATCAACATGCAAACATCAGCTGCGGGTGCCGACATCGCTGGACTCCAGGACAGGTAAGTGTCTATTTATTAAAAGCCAGCAGCTGTAGTATGTGTAGCTGCTAGCTTTTAATTTTTTTCTTCAAGCCCGGAACACCACTTTAAAGTAGCGCAGTGCCGCATAGCAAAAAATGGCCAGGTCATGAAGCGATTAAAACCTTCTGGCGCTGAAGTGGTTAAAGCACAACTTAACTCAGCAAATAATTAATTAAATTTACTTTTTCACTATGCTACTTCCTAAAATATAGTTATTTTCACGCTAAAACAGCAATAGCATCTTGTTTCACAATACTAAAGTGACGTCAAAGGTAACAGAAGAATCACCAAAAGATGAGCCAGGTGGGTCATTCTATTGGTTTAGCTTTTTTTTCCACCTCCTGTTCATAATAATGAATCATTGTCCAGTGAAGAGAGTGGATGCAGGGAGTTGACACTGATGGACCAGAAAATAAACCACTGTTCAGTGTGGCAGTTGTGTGTACACAAGACTGGCTGAGCAGAATTTCAAATAATTTGGCAAGTAAAACAGTAAGCATACATATTTCATTGTCTTTAGTATGGAGTTCCACTTAAAATTACACTTTCTGTGGTGCTAGAAGAAAGGAGAACAGCTGAACATCACAACTATTCAGCTGTTGACTGTTGTCTTTCTAACCTGTGCTTGACAGCTGGAGTCTAATAGGTAGATTCAGGTACCTATGCCTAACTTTGCGGCGGCGTAGCTTAAGGAATTTAAGCTACGCCGTCGTAAGTTAGCTAGGCAAGTACATGATTCACAATGTACTTACCTGCTAAGTTACGGCGGCGTAGCCTAAATCGGCGGGCGTAAGGGCGCCTAATTCAAATGTGTTTGAGGGGGGCGTGTTGTATGCTAATGGGGCTTGACCTTATGTTTTTTACGTTTTTTGCGAACTGCGCATGCACCCGGCGCCTACATTTCCCAGTGTGAATTGCGGCTAAGTACGCTGCACGGGTCTATTGATTTTGACGTGGAGGTAAACGACATAAATCCCGATTCACGGACGACTTACGCAAACTACGTAAAAAAATCGAATTTCGACGCGGGAACGACGGCCATACTTGACATTACTATTCCAATAGGGCCTAGCTCTAACTTTATGCGTTCGTGAATCGGCGTATCTACTCATTTACATATTCTACGCCGACCGCAATGGAAGCGCCACCTAGCGGCCATCCAAAATATTGCAATCTAAGATAGGACAGCGCAAGCCGTCGTATCTTAGATATGTTTAAGCGTATCTCTGTTTGAGCATACGCTTAAACATAAGTCGGCGTAGATTCTGAGTTAGGTCGGCTTATCTACTGATAAGCCGGCCTAACTCTTACTGAATCTACCTATAATTATCTGCTATGACAAACAGTCACACTTTCGTTTTTATCTAGTCTGTAAACGACTTCTTCTGTTACTTGTTCTGCAACCACATCATCGGTTTCTGGGGAATTAAAGAAAAGCACAAAAAAAAGCAATTTAGGAGAAGCATTGTGCAAAAACAAATTTTATGGTGTCTCCATGCCACTAATTGCTGCTGTCAGGAAACTTTTCATTTCAGCTTGTTATAGATCAGAAAGTCTGAAAATAACAGCTCTCATAATGCAGTACCAGTCTCCTCTATTCTCCTGCTTGTAAGCTGTGCCATCTTCCAGCACCATGCATGCAGGCTTTTAGAGGTGGGCACAAAGGTTCAGGGAGTCAGATGCTGGAATGAAATAAAAGTCAGCAGCTACAAATAGGGTTGCCACCTCATCCCTTTAAAACAGAACACATATGAATTACACAGGTTCTGAGGCTAATTTAATTTAGATAAGGCTCCACTTGAGTTCAATTACCACCTTAATCAGCCACAGAAACTGTGTAATTCATATGTGTTCTGTTTTAAAGGGATGAGGTGGTTCCCTACTGTGCATGTGTGAAGTGAGCTGCGCTTTCTGAATGGCCCGGCAGCAGTGGAAGGGGGACCTCCAGGACACCTCGCCGGGCGCGGTCTCCCGTAAGTGGGGACGGGTACCTGTCAAAAACAGAAAGGTGCCAAATATGGCAGCGGAGGGGGGAGAAAGCAAACAAGAAAGCAGTATAAGGCCGCGTACACACGGCCGAGAAACTCGACGGGCAAAACACATCGTTTTGCTCATCGAGTTCCTTGTTCGGCTGTCAAAAAAACTCGTCTAGCAAAATGTTCCCATTGCCCAACGAGGAAATAGAGAACATGCTCTCTTTTTGGCTCGACGAGTTTCCCGACGGGTTTCTCGGCGAAAAGTGTACACACGACCAGTTTTCTCGGCAGAATACGTCTCCCATGGAGTTTCTTGCTGAATTCTGCCGAGAAAACCGGTCGTGTGTACGGGGCCTAAGAGCAATGCTGGTTAGATCAGTGAGACTTCTTTTACACACGTGGTTGAACCACATTTTCACAACCCCCTAACTCCACCCCCTTAAATTGCAAAGACAACAAACAGGGGTGTACTTTGCATAGCTGCATGGCAAAAATGCCCACCATCACGTTTTAGTGGGAAGTTTGCTTGAAAAACATGACTCAATCAACTCAATAGGGTTGTGCTACAACCGTGTGCAATAACAGCCTTTGAGGGGTTAAACAGGTGGTAAGCACTATAACGCTTCCTATCTGGCATCCAAACAACCTCTGAAGAGAGATCCACAGTGGATCACTGTTCAGAGGTTAATGTTAGTGTAAAGGGAGCATGCCATTGTGGACAGGAGAAAATCTGGCACCACGGTAAATCACAGTATTGCTTGAAGTTTTATTGTAAAGTGGTGTAAACAGCACAGAAAGTCCAAGCGTTTCAGCTTAAAACAGCCTTAAAGGATAAGTTCTCCTTTTAACAAAAAATAAATAAAGGCACATTTTTTTGCAGGTAAAAAAAAGTGCATTTATTATTTTTTTGCTTCTGAAGCCTAGAGCATTGCAGCAGTGATCAGCAGATCAATGGTACCATGAAGGTCTCCTGCAGATCTGTGAGTGTAAATGTGCTGTGTTAGGCTGATAGGGGGTGGGAACATTTATTTTATTGCTGAGTCTACTTTAAATAATTGTATTTACTGCTTGTTATAAGACCTGAGCTCTTATAATTCCTGAACAGTGCACTGACTCCTTATATTTAGTGCAGGCTTTGTATTCATGCTTTCAGGGTAAACAAATTTCTGCAGCTATCTGCACGTCTTTCACACACACACAGTAGTTGCTATGCATATTGTGGCATACACGTATTATATTATTGTAAGTTATGCAGAGTGTAAGTTGCTGATAGGGAGTTAAATGAAAAGAGCAATTTTAAGGACAAAGCGCTTTTTAAACGGAGGAACAGGAAAAATGCCTATGACAGTATTTATGTGGGTATAGGAGCGGGTGATGAGACTGATGTCTTGAATTGTGGCACTACAAATCAGTTCAACCTTGAAATACACTATATTACCAAAAGTATTGGGACGCCTGCCTTTACAAGCACATGAACTTTAATGCAGTGGCGGCTGGTGAAGTTTTAGGATGGGGGGGCGCCAGAACCCGCCCTTCCTTTTTGACCCCTCCCACTTCCCATAAGCCCCACCCCTTATAGAATACTCACTCCGTCATCTGTATTCCACTTGCTTCCACCCATAGTGTCAGGAGTATACAGCCCCAGCATTGCAGCACAGAGTATACAGCCCCAGCATCACAGCACAGAGTATACAGCCCCAGCATCGCAGCACAGAGTATACAGCCCCAGCATCGCAGCACAGAGTATACAGCCCCAGCATCGCAGCACAGAGTATACAGCCCCAGCATCGCAGCACAGAGTATACAGCCCCAGCATCGCAGCACAGAGTATACAGCCCCAGCATCGCAGCACAGAGTATACAGCCCCAGCATCGCAGCACAGAGTATACAGCCCCAGCATCGCAGCACAGAGTATACAGCCCCAGCATCGCAGCACAGAGTATACAGCCCCAGCGTCACAGCACAGAGTATACAGCCCCAGCATCGCAGGACAGAGTATACAGCCCCAGCATCGTAGCACAGAGTATACAGCCCCAGCGTCACAGCACAGAGTATACAGCCCCAGCATCGCAGCACAGAGTATACAGCCCCAGCATCGTAGCACAGAGTATACAGCCCCAGCGTCACAGCACAGAGTATACAGCCCCAGCATCGCAGCACAGAGTATACAGCCCCAGCATCGAAGCACAGAGTATACAGCCCCAGCGTCACAGCACAGAGTATACAGCCCCAGCATTGCAGCACAGAGTATACAGCCCCAGCATCGTAGCACAGAGTATACAGCCCCAGCGTCACAGCACAGAGTATACAGCCCCAGCATTGCAGCACAGAGTATACAGCCCCAGCATCGCAGCACAGAGTATACAGCCCCAGCATCGCAGCACAGAGTACAGGCATACCCCGCTTTAAGTACACTCACTTTACATACACTCGCGAGTAAGGACATACCCGTGAGTGTATGTAAAATGCCTTACAAGTACTTTACAGACATTTTGCAGCTGCAGTAGAAGGAGCTGAAGCTCAGAGAGCATAGCCCGCCCTGTTCCAGTGTGCCCCTGACACCCCCACTGCAGCTCCTGACACCCCCACTACAGCTCCTGACCCTCCACTACACCCTAGAAGTGAAAAAAGCTATTGTTTCACTTTAAGTACATTTTCATTTTACATACATGCTCTGGTCCCATTGTGTACTTAAAAGTGGGGTATGCCTGTATACAGCCCCAGCATCGCAGCACAGAGTATACAGCCCCAGCATCGCAGCACAGAGTATACAGCCCCAGCATCGCAGCACAGAGTATACAGCCCCAGCATCGCAGCACAGAGTATACAGCCCCAGCATCGCAGCACAGAGTATACAGCCCCAGCATCGCAGCACAGAGTATACAGCCCCAGCATCGCAGCACAGAGTATACAGCCCCAGCATCGCAGCACAGAGTATACAGCCCCAGCATCGCAGCACAGAGTATACAGCCCCAGCATCGCAGGACAGAGTATACAGCCCCAGCATCACAGCACAGTACATATTACACCCACCTGTACATATTACTCCCCTCCCTGTACATATTACCCCCTGCAAATGTTACCCCTTATCCCTGTACATATTACACCCACCTGTACATATTACACCCACCTGTACATATTACCCCCCCCCTGTACATATTACACCCTCCTGTGCATATTAACCCCCCTGTACATATTACCCCCCTTCCATGTACATATTACACCCTCCTGTGCATATTAACCCCCCTGTACATATTACACCCTCCTGTGCATATTAACCCCCCAGAACATATTAACCCCCCCGTACATATTACCCCGTCCCCCCTGTAAATATTAACCCCCTGTACATATTACCCCCTCCTGTGCATATTAACCCCCCTGTACATATTACCCCCCCAACATGTACATATTACACCCTCCTGTGCATATTAACCCCCCTGTACATATTACACCCTCCTGTGCATATTAACCCCCCAGAACATATTAACCCCCCCGTACATATTACCCCGTCCCCCCTGTAAATATTAACCCCCTGTACATATTACCCCCTCCTGTGCATATTAACCCCCCTGTACATATTACCCCCCCCAACATGTACATATTACACCCTCCTGTGCATATTAACCCCCCTGTACATCTTATCTCCCCCCAACATGTACATATTACACCCTCCTGTGCATATTAACCCCCCTGTACATATTACCCCGTCCCCCTGTACATATTACCCCATCCCCCTGTACATATTACCCCGTCCCCCCTGTACATATTAACCCCCCTGTACATATTACCCCATCCCCCCTGTACATATTACCCCATCCCCCCTGTACATATTACCCCCCCTCCATGTACATATTACACCCTCCTGAGCATATTAACCCGCCCTGTACATATTAACCTCCCCTGTACATATTACCCCACCAACATGTACATATTACACCCTCCTGTGCATATTAACCCCCCCGTACATATTAACCCCCCCTGTACATATTACCCCCCCAACCAACATGTACATATTACCCCCCAACATGTACATATTCAACCCTTCTGTGCATATTAACCCCCCCTGTACATATTAACCCCCCAACATGTACATATTACACCCTCCTGTGCATATTAACCCCCCCAGAACATATTAACCCCCCCGTACATATTACCCCGTCCCCCCTGTAAATATTAACACCCTGTACATATTACCCCCTCCTGTGCATATTAACCCCCCTGTACATATTACCCCCCCCCAACATGTACATATTACACCCTCCTGTGCATATTAACCCCCCTGTACATATTACCCCGTCCCCCCTGTACATATTACCCCGTCCCCCTGGACATATTACCCCGTCCCCCTGGACATATTACCCCGTCCCCCCTGTACATATTACCCCATCCCCCTGTACATATTACCCCCCTCCATGTACATATTACACCCTCATGTGCATATTAACCCGCCCTGTACATATTAACCTCTCCTGTACATATTACCCTGTCCCCCCTGTACATATTACCCCCCCAACATGTACATATTACACCCTCCTGTGCATATTAACCCCCCCTGTACATATTACCCCCCCAACCAACATGTACATATTACCCCCCCAACATGTACATATTACACCCTCCTGTGCATATTAACCCCCCCCCCCCTGTACATATTAACCCCCCAACATGTACATATTACACCCTCCTGTGCATATTAACCCCCCCAGAACATATTAACCCCCCCATACATACTACCCCGTCCCCCCTGTAAATATTAACCCCCTGTACATATTACCCCCTCCTGTGCATATTAACCCCCCCATACATATTACCCCCCCCAACATGTACATATTACATCCTCCTGTGCATATTAACCCCCCTGTACATCTTATCCCCCCCCCCCAACATGTACATATTACACCCTCCTGTGCATATTAACCCCCCTGTACATATTACCCCCCCCCAACATGTACATACACCCTCCTGTGCATATTAACCCCCCTGTACATATTACCCCGTCCCCCCTGTACATATTAACCCCTCCTGTGCATATTAACCCCCCCCTGTACATATTAACCCCTCTCTGTATGTAGTACACCCTCCCTGTACACAATACCCCCTCTTGCTCACATTTACCCCCCTTCCTTTTACACATCTCTTCATGTATTGCATCCTCCGTGTACACATTGCCATCTTGTTCCTGCACTTGTCCACCATCTCCAAATATATGCCTGGTAGGGGTTAAAGCAGATGCTGGAGTCTCTCCTCACATTCTTGAGATCGCTAATCTGCTGACCTGTCAGTTCCTCGGAGTACACAGGACAGCAGAGCTGAGAAAAGTCACATGGCATAAGTCCCTGAAGTCAAGCCAGAGCACTGGAGGCTTCGCAGAGAGAGGTCTGAATCTTCTTACCTGGTGGCAGTCACAGCGCGAGAGATGTCCACCTGGAGCACGCCTGTGAAGGAGCTGGAGGACAGGGAGGAGGTAAGCCAGGAGGAGGAAGTGATGCTCCGTACTGCCATAGCGAGTGACGCTACTGCTCTCCACAACAGCAGTGAGCCGGAAACCGGAAGTGACGCGGCAGTGGCCGCAAAAAGCACCACCCAGTCTTCTTCAGTCCTCAGACTCCCCACCAATCAAAAAATAGAAAAGGAGGCCACATACCAATCAGTGAGGAGTGGGAGTGTTTGCGGGCGCAGTGCTTGCGCCCCGAACCCTCCCTTAACAAGGGCAAATCAGCTTCCCAGCTTGCAATCAGCTGATTGCAAGCTGGGAAGCTTCCCATAGACTGCCGCATGTCCGGCGCCTGGTCACTCTTAAAGTGACATTTTTTTTTTTTTTCAGAATTTTTTTTTTTTTTCAGATTTTTTTTTTTTTTTTTTTTACAGCTTGGGGGGGCGGCGCCCGAGCGCCCCCTATGGACGGGCCGCCACTGCTTTAATGGCATCCTAGTCTTAGGCCCCATACACACGATAGAATCCATCCGCTGAAAAATCCCAGCAAATGGGTTTCAGCGGATAGATCCTATGGTGTGTACACTCCAGCGGATCTGTTTCCGCGGATATATCTCCCCTGGGATGGATTCCAGCAGATCGAATATTCGCTGACATGCTAAACAAATCCATCTGCTGGAATCCATCCCAACGGATGGATCCGCTGGTCTGTATAGACTCACCGGATCCATCCGTCCGAAGGGATCCCCCGCATGCGTCGTAATGATTCGACGCATGCGTGGAATTCCTTATATGACAGCGTCGCACACGTCGCCGCGTCATAATCGCGGCGACGGCGCGACACGTCATCGCCAGAGGATTTCGGCGCGGATTTCAATGCGATGGTGAGTACACTCCATCGCATGAGAAATCCGCTGAAATCCTCGAGAGGATTTATCCGCGGAAACGTTCCGTTGGAACGTATTCGCGGATAAATCCTCTCATGTGTATGGGGCCTTAGTCTGTAGGGTTCAATATTAAGTTGGCCCACCCTTTGCAGCTATAACAGCTTCCATTCTTCTGGGAAGGCTGTCCATAAGGTTTAGGTGTGTGTCTATGAGAATGTTTGACCAGAAGCGCATTTGTAAGGTCAGGCACTGGTGTTGGAGAGAAGGCCTGTGTCATAATCTCCACTCTAAATTACTCTAAATTACTCCAAAGGTGTTCTATCAGCTTGAGGTCAGGATCCTGTGCAGGTCAGTCAAATTCCTCCACCCCAAACTCTCTCATTCATGACTTTATGGACCTTGCTTTGTGCCCTGGTGCGCAGTCCTGTTGGAACAAGGAAGGGCCATCCCCAAACTGTTCCCACAAAGGTGGGAGCATGAAATTGTCCAAAATGTCTTGGTATGCTGACACCCTAAGAGCTCCCTTCACTGGAACTAAGGAGCCAAGCACAACCCCTGAAAGACAATCCCACACCATAATCCCCTCTCCACCAAATGATGTGGACCAGTGCACAAAGCAAGGTCCATAAAGACATGGATGAGTGTTGGAAGGCAACGTGGTTTAATATCATATTTCTGGAGCTATACTTCCTGGTTGATACAGCCAGGTGGCCTAAGTTGGGAGTTGCAAGTTGACCCAGCAGGCTGTGGATTCATGCCCCCTGGCAGGGGAGTAGAGCTTGGCTGTAATAAAGATTGAAGTGTTTGATTAACACGTCTGCAAACAAAACTTCAAATAAAGCCACTGCTGCCAAGTTGACTGATGGGTTGAGCTACCAAGATCAAAGACCAGATGTCATTGAATATTTGACCAGGGTCGGATATCTGCGATTCATGCACACACACCGCCCCAAGAGGACAATACAGCATGCTTCCTGGAGGATGGACAGATATTCTGGAGGCTAGATGGGTGTGGTATATGGGGGGGTCTGAATGCTGTTTAACTTCTTGCCGACCTGCTGCCGTCGTTTTACAGCGGCAGGTTGGCTCCCCTGCGCGAGAGCCCGTAGCTCTACGTCGGCTCTCTCGCAGGGCACTAGGGGCCGTGATCACCGCCGGGCACCCGCGATTGCTCGTTACAGAGGGGGGACCGGGTGCTGTTTGAAAATGCTGATGCTGATCCTCTGTTCATACAACGTATGAACAGAAGATCAGTGATTTCCCCTAGTGAGGCCACCCCCCCACAGTAAGAACACACCCAGGGAACATACTTAATCCCTTCCCTGCCCCCTAGTGTTAACCCCTTCACTGCCAGTGGCATTTTTATAGTAATCCAATGCATTTTTATAGCACTGATCGCTATAAAAATGCCAATGGTCCCAAAAATGTGTCAAAAGTGTCCGAAATGTCCGCCATAATATCGCAGTACCGAAAAAAAACCGCTGATCGCCGCCATTACTAGTAAAAAAGAAATAATAAAAATGCCATAAAAATACCCCCTATTTTGTAAACGCTATAACTTTTGCGCAAACCAAACAATAAACGCTTATTGCGATTTTTTTTACGAAAAATATGTAGAAGAATACGTATCGGCCTAAACTGAGGAAATTTTTTTTTTTTATATATTTTTGGGAGATATTTATTACAGCAAAAAGTAAAAAATATAATTTTTTTTCAAAATTTACGCTCTATTTTTGTTTATAGCGCAAAAAATAAAAACCACAGAGGTAATTAAATACCACCAAAAGAAAGCTCTATTTGTGGGGAAAAAAAGGACGCCAATTTTATTTGGGAGCCACTTGGCACGACCGCGCAATTGTCAGTTAAAGCGACGCAGTCCCGAATCGCAAAAAGTGCTTAAAAGTGCTGAAAGGCAGGAAAAACTCTCTCTTGTCTCATGGCTCTCTTGACTGATGGCTCTCTTGCCATCGAGCCCAGCTGAAGGATACTGACCACCGAGGAAGACCTTACGTAAAGTATCATTGATGTTCTTTTGTTTTAAAAGCTCTGTAACATTTTTTTGTTAGTATTTTATGTTAGCATTCCTATTTTCTTGAGAATAAAATAAGACCCTTAAGCAGTGTGTTTATTTAATAGCTAACCTTATTATTTTACCATCACCATTAACATTATCAGAGCTTTGCCAGACTAGCTAACTATAGTAATAGACAAGTTAATACATATGTATGGAATAAAATAGAGGAAATCCATACCCACCTACGGATATGTATTTCAATTGGCACCCCAGATGGGACAGTGTGGAAATAAAAATTCTGCACAGAACCCAAACCCTAATGTATTTTTGTCTTGAGCTAAGGAGTCCTCAACTCTACAAGAAACCCAGGACTGAAAGTGTTTTTCTACGATATACAAGATTCGCGCTGGTACGGGAATTCTGAAGCCCAGCTTGAGTGATCCTGAAAGTTCTATGGAATATTTCATCAGTGAGTGGACAAGCAGATCTGGTGAGAATTTTGGCTAGTATATGTGTATGTGTTACATTTAATTGTATTGTTAATGCAAATTGTTTTAGGCCTGAGTAGCTGGTCAAGTGTTCTGGTGAGTGAGGGGCTGATCACCCTTGGTTAACTTATGTATCCTGCAGATTTATAGGATAAACGAGACATCTTTGAGAACTATAGGTTATATTTTTTTTTGTATCCACGTAAAATCCACGTAAAATTGAAATAGCTTTTTGCTCTAATAGGAAATTAATCTAGCCTATGATCAGAGATGAGAGATGAGAGAGGAGATAGTAGGGCATTGATTAATAGTGCATGTCTCCTTGTGGAACAAGTCCATGTTAGCTTTTAAACAGCTTTACCTGCGTGTTTGTCTGTGTGTGCATTGTGTAAGCAGCTGTTGTGTATAGACTGGTTAAACAATCTTCAGTGTGGACCTAATTCACATGTCGATGGAGGTCATTGAAGATTTTCTTAGGAGAGATGCCAGTGCTAATTTCAACACTTTGGCTGAAAATGCTTTAACCCACCAATTTAATCATTTATTTAAACAATGTATTATTCAATAGGATGATATAAAACATAGACTGTCATCGAACAAATGCAAGAAAGTGAAAATGGCTAATGTGATATGCATGTTGTTGAGAATGAGAGACGTTGCTATTGAAAAAGAATGGCAATGGTATAAGGACAGAACATGATTAATAGAGCAGGAACAACCTGTAGGTAAGAATATATTATCAATGGCTGCAAAGGCAGATGCAAATGTTTGTGATGTTTATTGAACAATTGGTGACTGAGAAATGTGTATTGGAACAGAAAATGAATGAATTAGAGGAAATGTGTAACTCGAGAGAAAGTTGCATTGCCTCTTTGAATCAAAGAGAGGCTGAGAATGAGCGTATTATAATACTGATTAGGAAGGAATTACATGAAGCCCAGTCATCCATAATGGAGTTATCCTCCACATATGCAAAGTCTAAGGCTGTGTACACACCATCGGTCCAAACCGATGAAAACGGACCGAAGTTCAATTTCATCGGTCCAAACCGTCCGTGTGTACGCCCCATCGGTCTTTTGTCCTTCGGACAAAAATTAGAGAACTTGCTTTAAAATCGATCCGATGGACCGCTGACCGATAGGTCCAAACCGATGGTTAGTACACAAAAGCATCGGTTCAAAACCCGCGCATGCTCAGAATCGTTTTTTTCAGCACGTAGTGTGTTTTACGTCACCGCATTCTGACCCGATCAGATTTTGAACTGATGGTGTGTACGCACATCAGACCATCAGGCCACTTCAGCGGTGAACCGATGAAGACGGTCCGTCAGACCATTCTCATCGGATGGATCGACCGTGTGTACGCGGCCTCAGTTTTCAGCACAGACAGAGGCTCTAGAGCAGGGATCTCCAAACTACGGCCCTCCAACAATTAGGGAAACCTAATGCTCTTGCAAGGGATGTTGCTTTGGAAGGAGTCCATTGCCAGTGACCACTCCTTAGACAATGAAAGTGTAAAGTCTGTTGATTCCAATCATAGTAATGTTTTGCAGCATTGTAAGTCTCCATCGTCATATGATCAGAGAAGGGCCTATGCAGGAAGACCAGCTCTCAAATGCTTGTTGTGTAAAAGGGCGGGGGGAGTAACACCACAAGGTATTGTTGGTGGCTAATAAAGATACACAAAGGAAATCGTACTACCCTAAATCTACACCAAGGCATTATGAAGTTTATTTTGCGAGATGGGGTAGCAATCCAAGGCATAGAGGCCATAGTAATCAAACCTGTGACCCAAATGCTGAGTCTGAAAATAGTAAATTAGGGCAGGAAAGGCATCACTATGTAGAACAGCTGCATAAACTCAAACTGGAGGTAGTCGCATGTTCATTCAAATATACAGTGGGGATCGAAAGTTTGGGCACCCCATGTAAAAATGTATATTAATGTGCATAACTAAGCCAAGGAAAGATGGAAAAATCTCCAAAAGGGCATCAAATTACAGAATAGACATTCTTATAATATGTCAAAAAAAGTTAGATTTTATTTCCATCATTTACACTTTCAAAACTACAGAAAACAAAAAAAATGGTGTCTGCAAAAGTTTGGACACCCTGCAGAGTTAATATCTTGTACTGCCCCCTTTGGCAAGTATCACAGCTTGTAAACGCTTTTCGTAGCCAGCCAAGAGTCTTTCAATTCTTGTTTGAGGTATCTTTGCCCATTCTTCCTTACAAAAGGCTTCCAGTTCTTTTAGATTTCTGGGCTGTCTGTCACGCACTGCTCTTTTAAGGTCTATCCATAGATTTTCAATTATGTTGAGGACAGGAGATTTTGAAGGCCATGGCAAAACCTTCAGTTTACGCCTCTTGATGTAATCCCCTGTGGATTTTGAGGTGTGTTTAGGATCATTATCCATTTGTAGAAGCCATCCTCTCTTTAACTTCAGCTTTTTCAAGATGGCATCAAGTTACCATCCAAAATTTGCTGAAATTTCCATTTTTCCTTCTACTCGTGAAATGTTCCCTGTGCCACTGGCTGCAATACAACCCCAAAGCATGATTGATCCACCCCCATGCTTAACAGTTGGACAGAGGTTATTTTCATTCAATTCTGTGCCCTTTCTTCTCTAAACGTACCTTTGCTCATTCAGGCCAAAAAGGTCTATTTTAACTTCATCGGTCCACAGAACTTGTTTCCAAAATGCATCAGGCGTGTCTATATGTTAATTTGCAAAGTTCAAACACTGATTTTTGTGGTGAGGACGTAGAAGAGGTTTTCTTCTGATCACTCTTCCATGAAGACCATATTTGTACAAGTATCTCTTTATAGTGGAATAGTGTACCACAACTCCAGTGTCTGCCAGATCTTTCTGGAGGGATCGTGCAGTCAAACGTGGGTTTTGAATTGCTTTTCTCACAATCCTGCGAGTTGTTCTGTCTGATATTTTTCTTGGTCTTCCAGATCTTGCTTTAACTTCCACTGTTCCTGATGACTGCCATTTCTTAATTACATTCCGAACAGAGGATATTGACATCTGAAAATGTTTTGCTATCTTCTTATAGCCTTCTCCAGCTTTGTGAGCGCCAACTATTTTCAGTTTCAGTTTTCTAGACAACTGCTTAGAAGAACCCATGGTGCTGATTGTTGGGGCAAGGTCAGATGAGTCTGGGCATTTAAAACCTTTGAGATTGACATCACCTGGTCTTCCCAGATGATAAATGAGAACAATCCACGACACTGGCAGGTCTCAGCTTTGCAAAGGGGGCAGTGCATGCTATAAATTCTGCAGGGTGCCCAAACTTTTGCAGACACCATTTTTTTTTGTTTTCTGTAATTTTGAAAGTGAAAATGATGGAAATAAAATCTAACTTTTTTGACATATTATAAGAATGTCTAATCTGTAATGTGATGCTTTTTGGAGATTTTTCCATCTTTCCTTGGCTTAGTTATGCACATTAATACAAATTTTTACCTGGAGTGCCCAAACTTTCGATCCCCACTGTAGCACTGGGGAAACAATGTTAGCAGTCCTCAGTGAGCTGCTGTCATGAATATGCATCAAGCCTGTCTGCCTACCTGATCTCCATGTGTTCATTAGAGGCAGATCCTGCTCTGGTTCCCCTTTTTATCACTTCCTCTTCCTGTATGGCTCCACCCTAGTCCATCCCAGGAAGCCTATATTAACCGTTGCTCTACAGGTCTGCAGTGCTGTTCAACAGTGTTCCTATGCTTACTTCCTGTCTGCAGTGTATTGCTAGTTCCTGGTTGCGGAGTGCTACGATCATCTTCCGTGTACCGTTTTGGCTTGTCCCCGACTTCCCTGTCTGCCTGTGCCCCTGACTATTTGCATGTTCCACGGTTATCCTTGTCTGCCTGTTGCCCTGACCTCGGCCTGTCCATCACCACTGTTTGTCCTGCTGGCTGCCTCCCCCTTCTCCCTGCGGAGTGTGACTTGAGGAATCCCGGGAACGCGACCTGGACCCAGTTGCGACCAAGACCATCCCTACCACCAAGGGCTCTGGTGAATACAAAACTGGGTCTTAGACTCCGCGCCCTGGGTGACCTTAGGTTCACGCTTCGTCTCTGCTAGCAGCAGTCGGCCATAGGATTCACCACCCTGTGGTGCATCCCTGACCCCTACGGGGTGCACTTGTCATCTGGCTACGGGTGACCTGACAGTTTGAACAGCCATGAATCCGGCCGACATGCCGCTCCCCGCAGATGATCCATTACAGTGCATTGTTCGCAGACTCGAGACGCATGAAGCTAATCAGGATCAGGTGATGCGTTTCCTTCAGGATCTGGCTTCCCGCTTTGATCAGCTTCAGACCTCGCTGGGAACCCCGAATCCGCAACCCCAAGTACAACCAGCAGCTGCACCTGTTGCACCAGTCGCAGAGTCGCATTCACTGAAGTTATCACCTCCAATCCGTTTTTCTGGAGACTCCAAAGCCTGCAGGGGATTCCTTAGCCAATGCACTATTCATTTTGAGCTCCTGCCCCAGTACTTCTTGTCTGATCGGGCCAAGATAGCCTATATCATTTCTCTCCTCTCCGGGGAGGCCTTAGCCTGGGCTGCCCCTCTGTGGGAATTGAATGATCCAGTGGTTTCTAGCCTGCCTGTTTTCTTGAAACTTTTTCGGAATATCTTTGAAGAACCGGCTCGTGTCTCTTCAGCAGCCAGCGCCCTTTTACGTCTCCGCCAAGAATCCCGTTCAGTGGGACAATATTCTCTGCAGTTCCGTATCCACTCAGCTGAACTGAGCTGGAACAATGAGGCCTTAGTCGCAACCTTTTTGCATGGCCTATCTGATAGAGTGAAGGATGAACTAGCAGGAAGAACCATCCCCACTGATCTGGACGGAGTGATCTCCTTGTGTAATCAGATCGATATTCGCTTTCAGGAAAGGACCCTAGAAAAGCGACGCCAACATTCCTTGGCCCTTAGTCAGCCTGAGCTCCCCTCTCTTCGACCCGTGGAGCATCCCTTGCCAACTGAGGAACCCATGCAGCTGGGTCGGACCAGGCTATCCCCCGAGGAACGTGCCAGGCGCAGAACTCTAGGCCTGTGTCTATACTGTGGGGGCAAAAGTCATTTTCGTGACACTTGCCCTCTTCGCCCCGAGAAACGCTCGGGTTCAATACATCTGGAAGGTGGAGTATTGGATCCAGAAATATCTCCTTCACCTTCTCGTCTTTTTCTTCCTGTGTCCCTTCATTTTGGTGCTTCTTCTCATTCGGTCTCGGCATATCTGGATTCCGGAGCCGCTGGCAATTTCATAGACTGGGAAATCGCATCGTCCATGAGACTTACCCTTTTGCCCCTCACCACACCATTGGTGGTCTCGGCGATTGATGGCACTGTTCTCCCGGGGGGTCCTATTCGCTTCCAGACGGTCCCTGTTAAGATGTCAGTAGGCACGCTTCACCAGGAGTGGATATCCTTCCTTGTTCTACCTAAGACCTCAGCCCCTATCGTTTTGGGTCTTCCTTGGTTAAGACTCCATTCTCCTCACATTGACTGGACTGCCGGACAGATCCTGGCTTGGGGTCCCTCCTGTTCCACGTCTTGCCTACCCAAGGTTGCCCCAAAAGAGAAACTTCCTGTTGCCACCATTCCAGAATCTTTTGCTCGTCCCACCACATGTAGTGATGTCCGGAATGTGTCCTGCAATAGTCAGGCTGATGCACTTTCTAGCCAATGTAGCACTCTGGATGAGGAGCCCGTCTGTGAACCTGAGCCGATCATTCACTCCAGTTTACCGTTGACTGTCCCTAAAACGCACAGCCAGGCTAACTTGTCTGCGAGTTCTGCAGTCACTACGCCTTGTGATGCGATTCGGGTAATCGCTACACCTGAATATGCTATTCAATCGGCCTCTGCATCAGCTATGCCAGGTCAGCCCATGCCCAGTGAGCCTCCTACCTTTTCTTGTTCAGGCCCTCCTGCAACCTGTCTAAGGGGCTCAATCCATCCTTTGGATAGATTGCCATCGTCGGCCAAATGGGGTTTTCTACCTTGTTTTCAGGGCTCTCTGCATTCTGCTGGTTTCCCTGCTATCCAGCTTGACTCCTGTGCCCTGTCACCTTCTAACCAACCTGACTTCAGGGTTCCTCTGACCTCTGCCCAGTCTGATGGTCCTGTGCTTAATCCCCAGTTCATCTTTAAGGGTCTGCTTGATCCTCCTCGGATTCCTGTTGACCCTCTCATGCCCTTACTTATTCCTAAAAGGCCTTTGGTCCTCAATAAATCCTCTCCTCCTGTCCCTACTTCGGTTCTGGTCAATGAGGATACTCAAGTTCTGGATTCTCGTCTCCGCAGAGGCGTTCTTCAGTACCTTGTGCTTTGGAGAGGATTTGGTCCTGAGGAGGCGTCTTGGATTTCTGCATTTGAGATCTTTGCGCCCCATTTGTCGAAGAGGTTTCTTCTGGGATTCCCCTTTAGCCCTGGCTCCAGGCTGGGGAGGGGCCTTAAGAGGGAGGGTACTGTCATGAATATGCATCAAGCCTGTCTGCCTACCTGATCTCCATGTGTTCATTAGAGGCAGATCCTGCTCTGGTTCCCCTTTTTATCACTTCCTCTTCCTGTATGGCTCCACCCTAGTCCATCCCAGGAAGCCTATATTAACCGTTGCTCTACAGGTCTGCAGTGCTGTTCAACAGTGTTCCTATGCTTACTTCCTGTCTGCAGTGTATTGCTAGTTCCTGGTTGCGGAGTGCTACGATCATCTTCCGTGTACCGTTTTGGCTTGTCCCCGACTTCCCTGTCTGCCTGTGCCCCTGACTATTTGCATGTTCCACGGTTATCCTTGTCTGCCTGTTGCCCTGACCTCGGCCTGTCCATCACCACTGTTTGTCCTGCTGGCTGCCTCCCCCTTCTCCCTGCGGAGTGTGACTTGAGGAATCCCGGGAACGCGACCTGGACCCAGTTGCGGCCAAGACCATCCCTACCACCAAGGGCTCTGGTGAATACAAAACTGGGTCTTAGACTCCGCGCCCTGGGTGACCTTAGGTTCACGCTTCGTCTCTGCTAGCAGCAGTCGGCCATAGGATTCACCACCCTGTGGTGCATCCCTGACCCCTACGGGGTGCACTTGTCATCTGGCTACGGGTGACCTGACAGCTGCATTGAGGGTAAGAATATTCTGGTTAATGTTTCTTTGCTATGAATAAGGTTTAGATGTGTTTCAGATATTTGGCCTTCATGTTGGGAATATTATAGAGGACCTTGATGAATTTTTTGTATTTTGAAGGATAAGCCTCTGGATTTCTATATATTTTTTTTCTCTTATTTTTTTTTCTTGTTTTGGTATTTTTATTTTTGTTATTTGTTTATTCATTTATTTTATTTTTTATTTTATTCAGGTGGAAAAATTCCAAATGGTTAGGTTTAGTTCACCTGAAAGGGGGGTCATTGGCTAAACCCTAAATTAGCAGCTGAATACATGGTCATTGGCTATGCCTTCGATTATCAGCTGAATACATTTTGTTTATGACAATAGTTGGCAGAAAGCCATTTTAGACTCTGGAGTTATTGTACAGTAGGTTTTTTTTTTTTTTTTCATTCAGGTGGAAAAAGTTCTAAAATGTTTAAATTGTGTCCACCTGAAAGTACATAGGTCTTAAGGTACAGATAAATGCATTGTTTTTTAGCGTTTAAAATTTGAATTTTGAGAAGCAATGCTCACGTAAAAAAGAAAAATTCTCTTACTATGGGGATACATTTCCAATGAAGGAACTATATGTAAACAACAAGCGAGTAGATATTGTGGATAAGAATTTGATTCTGCTCTTGTTTTTCACTTCCAGAGTCCTGGTGGAGCGAGAATTTGGAGAGGTCTCTGGAACATGGATGAAAGATGTTCATCTGGTTGGCAGTTTGTCTATGTCATACCACACTGCAAATTTGTTCTGACAGACATTCAGGGGAGAATTGATAAAGGAAAAGATTCAGATTAATACTTACAATATAAGGTTTATTTTCCCTGTGGACAATTTAGCTCTAATGCTGCATCTGAAAGACTTTTCCCAGCAACAAGGCTTGTGGAACATTTTGAATGCAGCTCATCTCCATAGACCGCTCCAGTCTTACCCGGTCCTCGGTGTAGTCCTGTGTGTGTGGTGGCTGCTCAGACTGGCATAGCTCAGTGTCACACGCCCTGCTCCGAGCCTCTTCTTACCCCTGAGGTGGAAGAGTGCTCCCCTCATCTGCAGTAATGCATTCCTCCATTAGGTGGCACCTCACACTCTCAGACTTATCTACAGGTGAGTAGTGACTTTGTATAGGTGTCCTCCAGTCATCCTGTCCTGTGATATGAGAGTCCCATGTAGTGACCCCTCTCCCTATATGTCTGTTACTGTTATTGGAGTTCTCCTTTAACCTGTTGCTGATAATGTGACACACGTGGGGTGGTGGGGATGGCGAATCGTAGCACACACATGACAGCCGAGGTTTCTGTAATGAGAGCGTGCTCACTGTGCTCTCTATCATCCAGGTGACCGCACTGTCACAGACACTCTATGATTTCTAGGATAAGCTCCTGATCATGTGATGGCCAATCCCAGCAACGATGTGATCGAGAAGCCCATCCCACCTCCCAGCTCTGGGTCTAAGGTAGGGGTGCAACGTATCTTCACCGATCCGTGATCCGAACGGGTCATCTTGCCCCACCCCCGTGTGCTTGTCAGAGCCCAGAGCACAGCATGACACGCCTCCCCGCGCTCACTACAGACCCGGGACTGCCTGCAGACATGTGGAGACATCATCTGTGAGCTCTGCACCTGCAGGTAGGAGCTACACCATCACCCGGGGACAGGGATGGACTGGCCATTGGGACTACAGGGAGTTTCCCGGTGGGCCGATAGCTCAGTGGGCCAGCTTCAGTGACAGCGGACCGCCGCCCCCTCCGCTCCTCTGTCTCTCCCTTCCCGCAGCACTCACCTCCTCTCCCTCCCTGCAGCGCTTACCTGGGGGGACAAAGAAGCAGGGGGAGGACCAGAGGAGCAGGGGGGATGACAGAGGAGCATGGGGGGAGGGGACAGACAGCTGACTCAACAGCTATGGCCTGGGAGTTTCTCACTTCTGCCTAATCTTGTCCCATAAGGGGCGGCACCAAACTGATTCTTTGCCCCGGGTACTGCCTATAAGAGTACCAGCCATTCTACTCTAATAAAGTAGAATGGCTAGTGGCTAGTGAAGGGGGAGAGGGGGCGTGGGTGGCCGGGGGGGTGCGGGAGTTGTCCGGCCGCCATGGGAGAGACCTGTCAAAGTGGGCCAGTCTGGATGAAGTCCAGGGCCAAATTTTTGTCCCAGTCCAGCCCTGCCCGGGGAGCATGGCTGTCTGTACACCAGAGGAGGGGGTTGGGGGTGACACCGGAGTAATGATAGTGAATGTGATTAGGGGGCAAGTGGACATCTTTTATTACACCCAACAGAGTTTTAGATTCAGTTATTTTCATCACAAAACGGATCCGTCGGATTTCCAAACACTGTATTTAAGCACATAAGCTCCGTTTTGTGTTGAGAATAACTATGAAATCTAAAACTCTGGTGGGTGTAACAAGATTTGTCTTTTTTTCTTTTTTGCCGATCCGAAAATGATCCGATCCGTGACTCCTGATCCGAGGATCGAACCGATCCGTGAGTTTTCTGATCCGTTGCACCGCTACTACACACAGAAGCATGCTCCGTTAGAGAAAGGGGAAGCAACGCTGGCTACCGGGGTAAAGTATGCCTTCACCGCATGGTGCTTCAACATCTCACAGTGGTTGATAAAAAAAACTATTACCCTATATGTGCTATATATTCAGTATATACTGAATCAAGTACGGTCATTTTACCAGTGGTTTGCTCCCCGAGATGTGTGGACGCAGAATGAGATTCATTCAGAATGCTTATTTCTGAGAAGTAACCGAAAGAGGAGGGATGTATTCAGCACTATATTGGGGGGAATAGGAGCTGGGATGGGTATTATTAATGAAGTGGACTTCAGTATCCTGAGGCACAAACTCTCAGCCATAGCTTCAGACAGTAAGCAGGGCTTTGTTACTCAGATAGAGATTAATGACATCCTTAATAACATTAACCACTTAACTCCCGGACCATATTGCTGCCCAAAGACCAGAGCACTTTTTGCGATTCGGCACTGCGTCAATTTAACTGACAATTGCGCGGTCGTGCTACGTGGCTCCCAAACAAAATTGGCGTCCTTTTTTCCCCACAAATAGAGCTTTCTTTTGGTGGTATTTGATCACCTTTGCGGTTTTTAGTTTTTGTGCTATAAACAAAAATAGAGCGACAATTTTGAAAAAAAAAAGAATATTTTTTACTTTTTGCTATAACATATATCCCCCAAAAATATATATTAAAAAAAAAATGTCCTCAGTTTATGCCGATACGTATTCTTCTACATTTTTATTAATATTTTTTTTTACTAGTAATGGCGGCGATCAGCGATTTTTTTCTGGTACTGCGACATTATTGCGGACACTTCGGACACTTTTGACACATTTTTGGGACCATTGGCATTTTTATAGCGATCAGTGCTATAAAAATGCATTGGATTACTATAAAAATGCCACTGGCAGTGAAGGGGTTAACACTAGGGGGCGGGGAAGGGGTTAAGTATGTCCCTGGTTGTGTTCTAACTGTAGGGGGGTGGCCTCACTAGGGGAAATTACCGATCTTCTGTTCATACATTGTATGAACAGAAGATCAGCATTTCTCTCCCTGACAGGACCGGGAGTTGCTCTGTAACAAGCGATCACGTGTGCCCGGCGGCGATCGTGCCTGCCGGGCACGCACACGGGAGTCGGTAGCGAGCGGTGGGTGCGCGCCCCTAGTGGCCTGCGCAAGAGCCGACGGATAGCTACGTGCTCTCGTGCAGGGGAGCCGACCTGCCACCATAAAACGACGGCGGATGGTCGTTTTACATAAAGTCACATAAGTACCCAGGTTAAAGTGGCTCAATTTGTTATGTAATAAATTATATTTTTTCATATACATTTCTCAGTGTGTGTGGCCTCCAGAATCCCACCCAAGGGGGAATAATTTCTTGTTCTACATCCCTTCAACACAGACAGGTATGTTCAGAGGATTTATACTATACAGTAGCAGTCTTCAGGAGACAGAGATTATTTTTTTAGTTTGCATTAAAGCGGGGGTTCACCCTATATAAAAAAAATATATATATTTTTTTTCCTCTAGCATTAAATTCGGCATAGTAGCGCGAGCTACAGTATGCCTGTCTGTATTTTTTTATCCCCGTACTCACTGTTATATCGTACATAGAAGATTCCGGGGAATGGGCGTTCCTATGGAGAGGGAAGGTGATTGACGGCCGGCCCTGGCACGTCACGCTTCTCCGGAAATAGCCGAAATAGGCTTGGCTCTTCACGGCGCCTGCGCATAGCCTGTGCGCAGGCGCCGTGAAGAGCCGAGACCTACTCCGGCTGTCTTCAGGGAGCGTGACGTGCCAGAGCCGGCCGTCAATCATCCTCCCTCTCCATAGGCACGCCCATTCCCCGCGGGAGTCGGAATCTTCAACATACAATTGCACAGTGAGTACGGGGATAAAAAAATACAGACAGGCATACTGTAGCTCGCGCTACTATGCCGAATTTAATGCTAGACTGTTGTTAAGGAGGGTGAACCACCGCTTTAAAAGCTTTAGGGATAATTTTTAACACTTTTCAAAATAGGATTTAATAAAGAAAATGTTAAAATGGTGCAAATAAAGTATTTACAGAAAAAGGGTGTTACAAAGAAATAAAGAGACAATAAAACAACATAGAAATAAAAAGGAGTTATGAAGGAAGAATACTTGCAAATCCTGGTTTCAGCGAATAAGCAAGAAAGGTACAGTGCCTCTCACAAGTCCTGTTAGGTGTTCCTTAGTTTGATGTTAACAAGAGCTGTCAAACTGTCCTGGCTTTTCTTTTTCCTCTGGGATCAAAGGGGCGTTGACTGAGGCCATCTGACCAATTAAGCATCTGAGGAGTGGTTCTGTACCAAATACAGTGTTATACAGATGCTCATATCTCTGAGTATCTACTGGGTACAGTCGGCTAACATGCAGATTTTGTCCAGCTAAATGTAGCTTTGAAATGAATATAAACTTGATGGGTTTTGGATGCTCAGTTTGCCAAGGAGATGAATTGGGCTGGTTCTGCTCCCAGTACTCTTAGAGCAGCGGTGTTTGGGCTTAAAACATTATGAATTAACTGAGGGAGGTAAATATATCTATATCCTGGTTGTGCTATTATTATTTCATGAGTTATCATGCCAAAGTTTCAAAGTTATAACTGCTAAGCAGTCTAGCACAGATGTGTATTGACCATCCCCTTCAACAGAGCTATTTACGACCTGTATCTATTAGTTCCCTGGATTGCTCAAGTTTGCGAGAGGGTGACAGTTTTATTAGGGTTTCCAGATGGAAATGTGGATTGGTTAATGGAAAGGGTCAGTTTGTGTCCCATCAATGGACTAATTTGGTCCTGGCATCAGTTAACAGTTTGTGTATTCTATAACTGAAAGAAAAAAAGTGTGGTTATGCCCTTCACATGACAACATGGCTGAGATGAGCTGAGACACAAACAAAATGGATGTCACATACAGCTTTTCATGGGCCCAATGCACACAACCATTACAGCAGGGATTTTTAAATCTGGCACAAGCCATTGAAAAGGGCCATAGCGCCTGAAAAGTGTCCAGAGGGATTCACTGGATTTTCCCAACTGTGTTCATATTAAAAGTGTTAGGCTTGAAGGGAATGATCTGTTTTAACTCTAGTCGTATGCTTATTTGTGGCAGCGCGGCAGTGGGCCCCTAGCAGTGTGATTGCACAGTCATTTACATCTCCTGGTCACCTAGCAAAAAATAGGAAGTCAAGAGGATGGGCGCTTGGTCACATGATCACTGTCACTGTGACAGCCAATCACAGTAATCGCATGCTCGGGAAGCCCAGGTAAGGGCTCCAGTGCTATGATCTCTCAAAGGGCCAGCTCCCCAGGTAGGAAGGGGTTCCATTTTTAAACCAACATATTAAAGAAAAAACACAACTGAATAAATGGCAAAGGAGTATTAAATCTCTCATTGAAACCTCAGCCAGCGCCTGAAAGCAGGGGAGGAAAGGGGCAGCGACGTTCTCTCTGGCTAAATCACTTTTGTGCTTATATTTTAGTCTAAAGAATTATACTCACCTTGAATCCAGTGATGCGCTGTCCCCGAAACTCCCCTCCAGGCCTGCCCATAAACAAAAAGCAAAAAATACAAGCCTACTATTAAGTTATGAGAGCAGCATTCGGGCTGCCATCCTTCTGAAAAACCCAGTTGCCTGGCTATAAAGTTGAAATGCGTGCAGCTGGTGTATTAATTTGTTTCACAGTACGTGACAGTAATGTATCACAATGACTGCTATCTAAAGAGGATCCAAAAAATAAAAAAAGTATGGGACTTTGTTGATGGAGAGCGTGGTGGTGCTGAAACATTATGTGTGGAGCTGCATATGGGTGTGCGTACTTTGAAGTTAATTATTGGCGTTTGCTACAGAATGCCTAGTGTTAATGAGGAGGTGGAGATTTGTTTCCTTGAACAGATATATATGATTTCTACTTAACTGGTGTAAGCGCACTGCTGGGACTGAAAAACCTATTACAAGAAAATGTTATGGTAAAAATTGAAAGACACAACAAAAAGATTATGCACTGCTGGACATGGTAATCGCAAACAATGTGGAGCTTATTACTAATATTCATATAAAAGAACATCTAGGTAGCAGTGACGATAGTGATTTAATTTAATGTAAATTGTAAAAAGCTATTTTAAGAGAATTTTTTCCAAAGCTGAGGGCTGCTCAACTCCATAATGGGGATAGTATAGACACAAGTTATAAATTGATATGGTCCAGAAAAATGTAGAAAAAATAAAGGTGAATAAAGAACCTGGACCATTGTTTCTAATTGTTAGAGACTCTTTAATGGCTGGTGTAGTACCACTGGATTAATAAACAAAAAGAGTGTGCAAACTTTCATTTCTATTATATCATTGTTTGATTTAATATTGAATATGCCTTTATTTTTTCAACTTTATTGTTGGTTTTATTTACTGATGCTGATATTATTTCTATCACTTTATTGTTTGCTTTTATTGTGCCTTTTATGGTCAGAGGTTTTGTGCACTCTTTTTGTTTTATTTTGTTTTTTGTTCCTGTATCCAGAACATGCATTGAGTGCATAATTATTTGGTGGTTTATTAGTACCACTGGATTAGCATAAGGCCAGGATGGTGCCAATAGTCTTTGCCCAGTAAATACACACCGATAAGTTTAACTTTTATAGTCTGGAAAATACTTTTTTTTAGTTTAAAGCGGAGTTCCGGCCACAATTTCACTTTTTAAATATAAATACCCCTGTAATACACAAGCTTAATGTATTCTAGTAAAGTTAGTCTGTAAACTAAGGTCCGTTTTGTTAGGTTGTTACAGCATTTAGACACTTTATAAAATAGAAATTGACTGGGGCCATCTTAAGTGTGGGCATCATGAAGCCAGACTGTATGACATCCTGGATTTCAGCCTTGCAGATCTTGCACATGCTCAGTGCTGCACAAGCAGTGTCAGATCAGGTTTCAGCACCTGTGCTGTCCAAGTCACATGATTCTTTGAGACTGGGGAGTGCACAGACTCCTGGAAAGTTACACCCACTACATTCCCAGGAGTCTGTGCGGTGTAGGTTAGGAAGCATTAAGCACCTAGGTGCAGGAAGTGGGAAGATTAACTATTCTGCCTAGCAACAACACTTTGAAGGCATCTAAAAAAATAATAATTTTTCGTAAATGACTAATGACATTTTTTTAAAACTACTGATGTAATGTTATATTTATGGGTGGAACTCCACTTTAATAATAGACCACAACAGGTTTTGTTAGAAAAAAAAAATCTAACCTGTAGACAGCATGGAATCACGAAAGACTGAAGTTGTCAAACAAATATGATTTATTTTTAAGAGGAAGTAAGCAAAAACTAAGACAAAGTAGGGCTATGGACGTTGTAAACTTGGATTCTGGAAAACCATTTGACACCGGTCCCGCATATGGCTTATATGTCAATTAAAGTTTACAGGCTTGTAAAATTCAGTTTGTAAATGGATAGAAAACTGGCTAAAAGACAGAATTCAGAGAGTAGTGGTTAATGATTCTTACTCTGAATGGTCTAATGTTATTGGTGGGGTACTCCAAGGTTCAGTATTGGGCCCCTTACTTTTTAACCTACTTAAAAATGGTATAGAGTTTGGCATTTAAAGTACCATTTAAATGTTTACAGATGACATCAAGTTATGCAGTGGAAAACGCCCTTGCAGAATGTTTCCATCTTACAAGTCAAACTCAATGCACTATTTAATCAGGGAACTACAGCCAGGTCCATAAATATTGGGACATCAACACAATTCAAATCTTTTTGACTCTATATACCACCACAATGGATTTAAAATGAAACAAACAAGATGTGCTTTAACTGCAGACTTTCAGCTTTAATTTGAGGGTATCTACATCCAAATTGGGTGAACAGTGTAGGCATTACAACAGTTTGTATATGGACCTCCCACCTTTTAAGGGACCAAAAGTAATGGGACAATTGGCTGCTCAGCTGTTCCATGGCCAGACATAATTTTACCCCTGTAAAAATCATTATTAAAGCGGAGCTCCATCCAAAAGGGGAAGCTGTGCTTTTTTGCTTCCCCCCCCCCCCCTCCACTGCCATATTTGCCACCTTTCGGGGGGGGCCCAGTACCTGTCTTTTGGCATCATGCATGCGCAGTATGGAATCCGGCAGTGAAGCCTCAAGGCTTCACTGCCGAGTTCCCCTACAAGGATTGGTGGCGGCAGCAACTGAGGGCCAATTGAAAAATCGGCTGGAGTGCTGACATCACGGGATCCTTTGACAGGTAAGTGTCCCAATTTAAAAGTACTCTGCAATACCCTGCCAATACTCCGCAATACCCCGACCAATACTCCGCAATACGTCCCCCCCTCCCACCACCCTCCGGTGCTTCTACTGACTCACCGCTATGATCAAAGCCAGGATTATTTCTTTATTTTTATTTTTTATTTCAGGCTTCCCAGCCTAGAGGTGAGATGTGGGGTCTTATTGACCCCACATCTTACTGTAAAGAGGACCTGTCATGCTATATTCCTATTACAAGGGGTGTTTACATTCCTTATAATAGGAATAAAAGTGATCAAAACATTTATTTTTGGGTAAAAAAAAAAAAGTAAAATGAACAATAAATTTCTTTATATTTTTTTAAAGCGCCCCTGTCCCCGTGTGCCCGCATGCAGAAGCGAACGCATACGTAATTCCCGCCAACATATGAAAACGGTGTTCAAACTACACGTGAGTGAGAGCAATAATTTTGGCCCTAGACCTCCTCTGTAACTCTAACTGTAACTTTGAAGGGTGACATGTTAGGTATCTATTTACTCAGCGTAACTTCATCTTTCATATTATGTAAAAACATTGGGCTAACTTTACTGTTTTGCTTTTTTTTTTTTTTAGCACAAAACTGTTTTTTTTTAAATGCCTACGAAAAATTGCTGCGCAAATACCGTGGGAGAAAAAAAGTTGTAATGACCGCCATTGTATTCTCTAGGGTCTTTGCTAAAAAGGCAAATATAATGTTTTGGGGTTCTATGTAATTTTCTAGCAAATAAATTATGTTTTTTACACGTGGGAGAGAAATGTCAGAATTGGCTTGGGTGCTTCAGAACGCCTGAAGGTGCTCCCTGCATGTTGGACCTCTGTATGTGGCCATGCTGTGTAAAAGTCTCACATGTGGTATCGCCATACTCGGGAGTAATAGCATAATGTGTTTTGGGGTGTAATTTGTGGTATTCATATGCTGTGTGTGAGAAATAACCTGCTAATACGAAAATTTTGTGGAAAAAAATTCTTGATTTTGCAAAGAATTGTGGGAAAAAAATGACAACTTCAAAAAACTCACCATGCCTCTTTCTAAATACCTTGGAATGTCTTCTTTCCAAAAAGGGAATATTTGGGGGGTATTTGTACTTTTTTGGCATGTTAGGGTGTCAAGAAATGAGATAGGTCGTCAATACTTCAGGTGTGATCAATTTTCAGATATTGGCACCATAGCTTTTGGACTCTATAACTTTCACAAAGACCAAATAATATACACCAATTTGTACTTATTTTTACCAAAGATATGTAGCAGTATAAATTTTGGCCAAAATTTATGAAGAAAAAATTACAAATTTTCGAAATTTTATAACAGAAACGAGGAAAATTCATTTTTTTACAGAATTTTCTGTTAAATACCACCAAAAGAAAGCTCTATTTGTGTGGAAAAAAAGGACAAAATGTCATATGGGTACAATGTTGTATGACTGAGTAATGCCGCGTACACACGATCGGTCAAACCGATGAGAACGGTGGACCGTTTTCATCGGACCAAACCGATCGTGTGTGGGCCCCATCGGTTATTTATCCATAGGTTAAAAAAAGCAATCTTGTTTTAAATTTAACCGATGAATACCTAACCGATAGAAAAAAAACGATCGTTTGTAGGCACGTCCATCGGTTAAAAATCCATGCATGCTCAGAATCAAGTCGACGCATGCTTGGAAGCATTGAACTTCATTTTTTTCAGCACGTCGTTGTGTTTTACGTCACCGCGTTCTGACACGATCGTTTTTTTAATCGATGGTGTGTAGGCACGACTGACCATCAGTCAGCTTCATTGGTTAACCGATGAAAACGGTCCATCAGACCGTTTTCATTGGATTGACCGATCGTGTGTACAGGGTATAATTGTCATTCAAATTGTGAGAGGTGGTTTAAGTGCCCAGTGGTCAAGTGGTTAAACTAGATGGACTTTTTTTTCACCCTATGTAAATCGGGTTGTATCCACATAAAATGTAGATGGTGTGGTTAAATATTTCCAGGGTATGTTTTACTTTTCAACTAGAGATACCATGTAGGCTAGCCATTGTACATATTTTTTAAATAGAAATAAGACATTTACTCAATACAAAATACATGTATGCCAAAGCGTATAAAAACGTGCATTCTAAGAAAATAAAATGCTACTTAAAAATAGGATATCATTTTTCTTCAACATAAAAGATAATAAAAAGAGATGCCATGTTGCTCTTTCATTGCTAGGCAACTATGTTTCTGTACATAAGTCCTATTTATGTACATTGTTCGCTGTCACAATGCAATCTGGCATATGTAAAATGACATTGTTAGTAGAAATGTGAAATTCAAAGTTGTCTCTGCTGAGAACACTGTATTCTGGTCCTGAGCTTTGACTTCACCAACTTTTTGAAGCTGCCTTGTTAATTATGAATAAGGCATACTTAATTAAATTCTATCTGCGCACGCTCGGCAACAAAAATTGCATAGCCTAAAATTGTTAATAAGCAGGATATTAAAATCAGGCTGGAGAGAAAAGCTTGCGAGTTGTCTTTGTGTCCCTTGAGGAACTTTGAAGACATACGTTATGGCATCTTGACATGAGGACCAAGTGGATTCGTTCCACTGTCATGAATTTAATCCTTAAAAGGAAAATGCTGATGTTTTCATCAAGATTGACTCGGCTCCCTGCAGGCTTTATATATGAGCTATAGAGAACAGGCTGTGCGAGGCTCCTGAATCCTGGAACATACTGGGAAGGATGAAACGTGTATAGAAAAAGAAGCTAAAGTGTTACTTAACCTTTGTGAAAGTTAGCAGTGATAAATGAAGCATAAATACAATTCAGTTTTCACTTGCTCGTGGTATTTCTATCCTTTTTTCAGTTCATAATAATGTCCTTAAGTGGCCTGTTCTGTATGAAAAAATACACATTTTCTATTTTTAATTTAAATAGATTGCGTCCATTATTTGTTTATGGTTTGTGAACCATACAAGCAGTAGGACGGTGTTCTCTCTCTTTTTTCCTTTCCCTTGTATGGCACAGCGTAAGTTGATTTGATTTATCAAGTGCTGACAAAGAGAGTGGTATTTCTGCAGTAATTACCACTCAACATCCTATTCTAATTAGCACTTGAGTCATTACAAATCTTTATAGGAAATATAGCAAGTGACGCTTGGTGATAATTACAAGCAATGCCACAGTTGTTTTTTCAAACTCTTATGCCGCGTACACACGATCATTTTTCAGCATGAAAGAAAACGTTGTTTTTCAGCATGTCTAAAAAAACACATTTTCCCAACTTCATCATTAAAACGACGTTGCCCACACACCATCGTTTTAAAAAAATGATCTAGCAAAGCGCGGTGACGTACAACGGCACTATAAAGGGGAAGTTCCATTCGCCTTTGGACTGCTTTAGCCGATTTCCTGTTAGTAAAAGACGATTTGCGCTTTTTTGTCTGTTACAGTGTGATGAATGTGCTTACTCCATTATGAATGGTAGTTTTACCCTAACGAGCGCTCCCGTCTCATAACTTGCTTCTGAGCATACGCGGGTATTTTACGTCGTTTTTGCCCACACACGATCATTTTTTACAACCCGAAAAACGACATAGTTTAAAACGACGTTAAAAAATGCAGCATGTTCGGAATTTTTTTTTTCGTTTTTCAGAACCTGAAAAACGATGTGCAGCCCAAACACGAACATTTTAAATGACGTTTTATAAAAACAACGTTTTTTTTCATGCTGAAAAATGATCGTGTGTACGCGGCATTACAGTGGACCTGCCAGTAACTTTACAAGTCTGCTGGATTACATTTCTGATATTTCAGTATATCGCAATATATGGCAAAAGTATTGTTTTTCACCGAATCTGAAATTGTAACATCCAGCTGTTGCATTTTGTCAGTCTTCTCTCTCTCAGATTGTAAATTAGAGGCTGATCTGTGTGAAACATTTCTAAACACATCCCAGAGCATAAAAACTGATCCCCTTTGAAACGTCTTCCTACGATGAAACGCGTCAGTCCGGGACTAAAGCTGATGTCATCACACTACCGGACCTGCTAACAGTCCGTTTATTATATCGCTCTGTACATGTTGTATAACGTGAGGACCTTTTTTAGATAGAATAAACTGGTGATATGGCTTTACTCGATGAGGCTTCTGTAAATGATATATTTTACCAGTGCAATATTCCTGCTGACAAGGCCTGTGGTTCCCATTATCTGGTCCTGATAGGAGATTGCAGTTGATAAGCCTCTCGCTCAGTGAATGCCATAAAGACCTCCTATAATTTGCGATTTAGTAATCTGGTAAGAAGCTGGCGTTTATGTGGTGAGGGAATCACAAGGAGTCACATAGAAATTTTTGATTAACTTTATTTTACTTATGCAGCTTGCACAGATTTCACATTTTGTGGTGTTTCCACAATTTCTATTACATTTGGGATTAACAAGCATTTATAATTATTTTTTTGTTTATTTATTTGCATGTTTTGCAAAATTTGGTGGTTGCATGATTTAAAGGCACAGCTAAACTTTTGTTTTTATTACCAATAGGACAATTTTTTTTAAGAAAAGGGCATGGGGGAGCTGAACACTACCGGGGGGGTATTTACATCACCAATGCAAATTTTTATAAAATACATTTGGTGGGGATCGGCGCTTAAAGGGCACCTTTTAAAATACAAATTTCCTTTTAAATAACATGCTGGGGAATGCCTTAAACCTGCTTGTGAAGTCTGTGATCACCGGATGTATAAAACTAAAAGTGATATTTACAAAGAAAAGTTGTACCATTAGCCACTAAGTGATATTTCCTAACAGACTGTCTCCGTCTTTGTAAACAAAGCAATTTTCAAGGGTAATGGACAAAAGTTATCCAAAAAAAGACAACCCTACAAAAAAACACAGGAAAAAAATGTGGGGTGCAACGCAAAATCCATACCTATTTCCGATAATGCAGCCTGGCTGACCAGGAAAGGAGGAGGGAAGTGAGCATGCACCACCTCCAAACCATACTAGGTCACGTGCCCTCATCATGCGTAGGGTACTGTGCCAGGGGGACATCCTAGTTAAAGCACCTTTTCTCCATGGTAATGGGGATAAGGGCACCCATTAACGTCAGGGGGGGGAACTAATCCGAATCTGGAAGCCCCCTTTAAAATAAGTGGACCCCCTGATATCTGTCCCCCTTATGTGATAGACTAAAAAATTTGATAGTAAATAAACATGTTTAAATTAAAGTAAAAAAACACACCACACACTTGACAAAGTCCTTTATTAACCACTTAAGGACCGCTTCCTGCACATATACGTCGGCAGAATGGCACGGTTGGGCACAGGCACGTACCTGTACGTCGCCTTTAAGAGCCCAGCCGTGGGTGTCGCGCGTGACCCGGTCCGAAGCTGCGGGACCCGTGGACCGGGTCACCGCCGGTGTCCAGCTATCGGTCACAGGAGCTGAAGAATGGGGAGAGGTAAGTGTAAACACACCTTCCCCGTTCTTCTGTGTGCCAGTGTCTGTGATCATCTGTTTCTTGTTATAGGGAACGACGATCAGTGACGTCACACCTACAGCCACGCCCCCCTACAGTAAGAATCACTCCCTTAAGGCACACTTAAACCCTTAGCGCCCCCTAGTGGTTAACCCATTCACTGCCATTGTCATTTTCACAGTAATCAGTGCATTTTTATAGCACTTTTCGCTGTGAAAATGACAATGGTCCCAAAAATGGGTCAAAAGTGTCCGATATGTCCGCCATAATGTCGCAGTCACAAAAAAAATGCTGATCGTGCCATTACTAGTAAAAAAGAAAATTATTAATAAAAATGTCATAAAACTATGCCCTATTTTGTAAACGCTATAACTTTTGCGCAAACCAATCAATAAACGCTTATTGTGATTTTTTTGACCAAAAATAAATAGAAGAATACGTATCGGCCAAAACTTAGGAAAAAATAAATGTTTTATATATTTTTTGGGGATATTTATTATAGCAAAAAGTAAAAAACATAGATTTTTTTTCAAAATTGTCGCTATATTTTTGTTTATAGCGCAAAAAATAAAAACCGCAGAGGTGATCAAATACCACCAAAAGAAAGCTCTATTTGTGGGAAAAAAAGGATGTCAATTTTCTCTGGGAGCCACATCGCACGACCGCGCAATTGTCAGTTAAAGCAAAGCAGTGCGGAATCGCAAAAAGGGGACAAGGTCCTTTACCTGCATAATGGTCCGGGTCTTAAGTGGTTAAAAAATGTCCTATGCTGTAACTCTATCATCAATCACGTGGTACAGAAATATTGATCCATGTCAATCGTGATGAATAATGCCCGCCAACCCACCAAAATAAAACACCAGCTGCTGACATGATGCACTCATGGTGGACTCTTGCTATAAATAACATTTCATGGTTCCACAGCTGAACTTAAACAAAAAGTTTGGGGGAAACTTGGGTGACATTGTAGACCAAATATGAACCCAATAAGTGAAGATGTTCAATGTTATAGAACATGGAATTCAAAGAATTTCACGTTTAATAGTTAAAAAAGAATGGTATTTACAATGTTTGGATGGCTATGTATATTAATATTATCCACTTGACCTGCAGAGGGTTTTATCCCCTTCATGGCCAGGGCATTATTTATTTTTTTGCTATTCAGCACTGTGCTACTTTAACTGGCAATTGCTCGGTCATGCAACACTGTATGCAAATTACATTTCTATAATTTTTTTCACAAATAGAGCTTTCTTTTGGTATTATTTGATCACCACTGTTTTTTTTAGTATATAGACAAAGACTGAACATTTTGAAAAAAACAAAAACAAAACAATATTTTCTACCTTCTGTTTTAAAACATATCCCAATTTTTTTTTTAAATTTCTACAAATTTAGACCAAAATGTATTCTGTCTTTGGTAAAAAAAAATCCCAATAACTGTATATTAAATTGGTTTGTGTGAAAGTTATAGTGTCTGCAAACTAAGGTATATACAGTATCTCAGAAAAGTGAGTACACCCCTCACATTTTTGTAAATATTTTGGTATATTTTTTCATGTGACAACACTGAAAAAATTACACTTTGTAGTGAGTGTACATCTTGTATAACAATGTAAATTTGCTGTCCCCTCGAAATAACTCAACACATAGCCATTAATGTGTAAACCGCTGGCAACAAAAGTGAGTACACCCCTAGGTGAAAATGTTCTAATTGGGCCCAATAGTAATTTTCCCTCTCCGGTGTCATGTGACTCAGTGTTACAAGGTCTCAGGTGTGAATGAGGAGCGCGTGTGGTAAATTTGGTTTTAGAATTGTGGTTGCAAGCTCCGTGAGTGTGACCACGAATCCCATGGACTCGATGTCTGCCAGGTGCCCGCAATCGTGTCACGGAGCTGCAGAACAGGGACATGCCTGTGTAAACAAGTCATTTCCCTGTTCTGCCTTGTGACAGGACTCTGTCTACCTGTTATCGGGAGCAGTTATCAGTGTCGTGTCACATGTAGCCCATCCCCCTACAGTTAGAATTACTTAAAGGGGTTGTAAAGGTACAATTTTTTTTTCCTAAATAGCTTCCTTTACCTTAGTGCAGTCCTCCTTCACTTACTTCATCCTTCGATTTTGCTTTTAAATGTCCTTATTTCTTCTGAGAAATGTTGGGGTAGCGTACACTTTAACCAGTTCCCTACCGCCGTATTGTAGAATGATGGCGGCAGGAACCTTCCCTCCCTCCGGGTGGACGTCATATGACATCTTTTCTTCCCAGCACTGTGACGGTGGCAAGAACCCTCCCTCCGGGCGGACGTCATATGACGTCTTTTTTTCCCAGCATTGTGGCGAGCGCGCGCGCCGCATCACTGTCGTCCCAACGTCGTAGCCGCCGGGCACCCACGATTTCTCTTCACAGAGCAGGGACGTGGATCTGTGTGTGTAAACACACAGATCCACGTGCTGTCAGGGGAAAGGAGAACTGATTGTATGTTCCTTGTATATAGGAACAACGATCGGTCACCTCCTCTCATCAGTCCCCTCCCCCTACAGTTAGAATCACTCCCTAGGACACACAACCCCTTGATCTCCCCCTAGTGCCAACCCCTTCCCTGCCAGTCACATTTATACAGTAATTAGTGCATTTTTATAGCACTGATCGCTGTATAATTGTGAATGGTCCCAAAATAGTGTCAAAAGTGTCCGATAGGTCCGCCACAATGTCACAGTCACGATAAAAATCGCAGATCACCATTATTAATAGTAAAAAAAGAAAAATTATAATAAAAATGCCATAACTATATCCCCTATTTTGTAGATGCTATAACTTTTGCGCAAACCAATCAATATACGCTTATTGGATTTTTTAGCCAAACATATGTAGAATACATATCGGTCTAAACTGAGGACAAAAAAAATATTTAAAAAAAAATTGGGATAGTTATTATAGCAAAACGTAAAAAATTGTGTTTTTTTCAAAATGATCACTCTTTTTTTGTTACAACCAAAAGAAAGCTCTATTTGGGGGGGAAAAAAATGCATGACCGCACAATTGTCATTTAAAGTGTGGCGGCGCTGAAAACTGAAAATTGGCCTGTGCAGGAAGGAGATGAAAATGCCCTGTTTTTTTTTGCATTATTTATTGTAAGGCCCCATACACACGATAGAATCTATCCGCAGATAAATCCGTGCAAACGGGTTTCAGCGGATAGATTCTATGGTGTGTACACTCCGTGGGATATTTATCCGCAGATAAATCTCCTCTGGGATGGATTTCCAGCAGATGGATATTTGCTGACATGCACAACAAATCCATCTGCTGGAATCCATTCCAACGGATGGATCCGCTCGTCTGTACAGACTTACCGGATCCATCCGTCTAAAGGGATTCCCCGCACGCGTCGTAATGACTTGACGCATGCGTGGAATTCCTTATATGACAGCGTCGCGCCCGTCGCCGCGTCATAATAGCGGCGACGGCGCGACACGTCATCGGCAGAGGATTTCAGTGCGGATTTCAATGCGATGGTGTGTACACGCCATCGCATAGAAATCCTCTGAAATCCACGAGAGGATTTATCCGCGGATACGGTCCGCTGGACCGTATCTGCGGATAAATCCTCTCGTGTGTATGGGGCCTCAAGGTTTGGGACAGACTCCCCTGACATTGATCAAAAAACCTTACAGTAAGCCATCACCTCTTCCTGAGAAACATCTAAAAGGTAAGAAATACATATATAAAACAATAAATAAAAATACTTTAGGCATGCTGTGTGAATAACACTGTGGAAAAACACTTTAATTTAACATGGGAGAAACCACACAAAAGACCAAGTGCAGCTCAGCACAGGTTCTCGAAATGCCAGAAACAAGCAGGTCTTCCTGTTTCCAGACATTTTACTAAGAAGCATCACAGTGATAATGATTTGTGGTTTATAACGATGAGGTTCAGAGAGACAAACAAAGGATAACCACAGAATCATTCTCAAATGCAGACACGTTTGATGAACAGACTAGCCTGTCTGTACATCGATGGGTTGAACAGAGATTATGATTTATTTTTGTGGACACCTTGAGCAATGATTGACAATTGTGTTTGGATTTATATTGCAAACCTAACCAGATGTTTACTCCTTGTTCCTGGATTTGTTTGGATTTCGTCTAGCATTCGTATGTTTAATGTGCATTACATTAGAATTATAGACTTTGTATTAAATGCATACTGTCAGTGATGTTATTCTTCTTTATGGGTTTACCTTTTTCATGGCTCTGGTCCTTTAACCACTTAAGACCTGGACCTTTAGGCAGCTAAAGGACCCGGCCAGGTTTTGCGATTCGGCACTGCGTCGCTTTAACAGACAATTGCGCGGTCGTGCGACGTGGCTAGCAAACAATATTAGCGTCCTTTTTTTCCCACAAATACAGCTTTCTTTTGGTGGTATTTGATCACCTCTGCGGTTTTTATTTTTTGCGCTATAAACAAAAATAGAGCGACAATTTTGAAAAAAAAACAGTATTTTTTTACTTTTTGCTATAATAAATATCCCCCAAAAATATATTAAAAAAACGTTTTTTTTCCTCAGTTTAGGCCGATACGTATTCTTCTACCTATTTTTTGTAAAAAAAAAATGCAATAAGCGTTTATCGGTTGGTTTGCGCAAAATTTATAGCGTTTACAAAATAGGGGATAGTTTTATTGCATTTTTATAATTTTTTTTTTACTACTAATGGCGGCGGCGATCAGCGATTTTTTTCGTGACTGCGACATTATGGCGGACACTTCGGACAATTTTGACACATTTTTGGGACCATTGTCATTTTCACAGCAAAAAATGCATTTAAAATGCATTGTTTACTGTGAAAATGACAATTGCAGTTTGGGAGTTAACCACAAGGGGGCGCTGAAGGGGTTATGTATGACCTCATGTCTGTTTCTAACTGTAGGGGGGTGTTGCTGTAGGTGTGACATCATCGATTGTGTATCCCTATAAAAGGCATCACACGATCGATGCCGCCGCCGCCACAGTGAAGAACGGGGAAGCTGTGTTTACATACAGCTCTCCCCGTTCTTCAGCTCCGGGGACCGATCGCGGGACTCCATCGGCGATCGGGTCCGCGGGTCCAGTGGTCCTGGAGCTTCGGATCGGATCGGATTCGGATGCCCGCGACCCACGCCGGGTACTAGCACAGGCCGTACCTGTACGTGCATGTGCCCAGCCGTGCCATTCTGCCGACGTAAATGTGCAGGAGGCGGTCCTTAAGTGGTTAAGACCGTTTCATGTGATGCAGTTCCATTTTTCCATGTTTATCATTCACACAATCTGTGTCACCTCCATCTTGCCTACTGAACCATGAACACTAATAAAGTCCTCTCTGTGCTCTCATCTTCCTACAGGCCTGCCTAAACACCTCTCTATCCAGAACCCAGTGCTTGAAACATGTCAAACCCTGTACACACGGGCCAGATTCTAGTCAGGAAAAAAACAACGTTTTTTTCCTGACGAGATTCCTGGCAAGATTCTCTTGCCGGCCGAGTGTACAGACACACCATTCAAAAGAACCGCCGTTCTTTTGAATGGCACAAACATGGTGACCTCATCGACTACGACGAGTATGCGATCGTCACATTCGATGCCGTCGCCATCTTGCTTCACTCTACCTATGCTTTGGAAGCTACCGCGCATGCGTCAAAGTCATTTCGAGCATGCGCGGGTTTCCATGGAGAGGTAAGTATACACACACTCTGGTTTCTCGGCAGGAAAACACTGCCAAGAACTTCACAACGAGGAAATAGAGAGCAGGTTCTCTATTTTTCTCGCCGAGATTCTGGGCAGTTTTCTTGACGAGAAACCTCAAAGCCTCATACATACACACTGTTTTCTCGGCAAGAAACAGCAAGAAAACTGCTGGCAGAGCTTTCTTGCTGTTTCTTACCGAGAAAACAGTGTGTGTGTACGAGGCTTCAGAGTTATTTCACTATGCAGTGGAATAGAGTGTGAATAGATCATGTAACTGAACTGCATACTAAACACATTGTTGAATAAGGTTCTATATTTGTCTGGAGTTTCACTTCAATCGAACCACTCTGCTATGAGTAGAATTAGGTGAAAATGTACAAGAAGAGAAAGGAAAGTAAACAGTTTTTTTATACCACAGCTTTGGTATACTTTAATGACCTCATGAACAACCATTGTAGTTAAATGCATGGTCTGTGGTGATGCTGCTCTGAAAAAGGCAAAGTGAAAAGAGACCATCCGAATGGCTCTGTGCCTAAACATGAACAAACACTTTCCCTAAGTTCATGTATTTGAAAAAATATAAAAAATATTTAAAATGCTAAAGGTAAAATATATATTTTAGTAAATCAACCCCTAGGGTTGCACATCTACATAACACACACTGCAGCCCTTACCTACCTAAATATTATAATATATTACTATTATTATTTTTACTACTATTATTATTTTAATTTTATTATTTTACTATTATTCATCCCTTCCAGCTGGTGGAAGTTGGCCATTTAAGGGTTTCCTAATGCTGGGTGGTTGAAGTAGGCTTCCCGATAATGTGATCACTGTTATAGGTGAACACACAATCAGAAGCCCGTCCCTGACTCCTGAACATAAAATGGGATTAGGAGCTGTGGCTAACAGCACAGTCACTGTGCTGGGGGTGCCAAGTGAGTAAGCTCCCAGCACAAAACAATGGCGCATATATGTATATAGCAACATAAAAAAATATTTTGATATTATTATTGACATGATTGTAATAATATAAATGAATTACGCCGCCATCTGAAATGTATTTGCCTGGCTTAACTGTATATTCCCTCTTGTATTTAATCTATATGTATCTGTATGGTATGTAGGAATGTTTGTATAACAACACCCCCCCCCCATTATGTTGTTGTTGGTCAAGCCTGGAATCCTGTTTTAAACCTCAGGCAAAACTTTATGACAAGGTGTCCATCTTCTGTTAATTGATAAACAAAACCCGTTTTCCTCCATAGTCATGTAAAACAGCCCCTCCCTTATCTTTGGTCCTATAGTCCATATATACTGTATGCCTCCTCATTAAAAGCAGACATACGAATGCATAACCTGCCTCTTGTGTATCGTTACTATGATATCTCCAGATGATCTGTAAGATCGCTGTTAAAGAGCGACTTTAAAGAAGGATGGTTCATCCAGAATAACTAACATTTCCTTTAAATTATGTCTTTAAACAATGATACATAACATTAATTTGGGCACACTATTTCATTACTGGTAATTAGAAAGTGTGTAAAAATCTGCGCCACTGTTATACCAGCTCATAACATACATAAATACAAAAAAGGAGCTAATATTATAAGTGCAAATATGCAAATATAATACAAATATTATTAGTAAAAACACACAGACCCAAAAATGTATATACGCAAAGTTTATCAAGCGTAAGAATAGTCCATTCAAGTGAATACAAATTTCATCATGATAGTACAATTGTGCATTTGAACAGAGTTGAATCCACCACCAGATAGCAACAGTTGACAGACGCCTCTTACCAGAAAGGTTGGACCTCAAATTATAATGGTCAAACTCGCATGTAATAGAACTTAGGGGACCAGCGTCCAGTAGGGAGAGAATTATTGCTCAGCAGCGGGTTGAAGTGTGACACCGAAGGGTAGAAAATTAAACTGCCATAGTGAAGCATATTTTATATTCTCACCATTTATTCAAGTCCATGATACTCCAAATAGCAACAATCCAATGTAAACAAGAATATAACAGCAGACTGATAGCTCAAAAAAGCAGGTTGTGCTTGATGACATCATAGACAAGCCACTCTCTGCGCGTTTCATCACCAATGACGTCTTAGGGGGACAGGCTGTACATGAGCCCAGTCTGCTGAAAGCAACCACTATCAACAAATTTATTTAAAACAAGTGAGCGCCCTCAAGGGATGAAACACCCACAACATATACATTAGAACCAGGACTCTTACAAAGAAGGCCACCCCATCTAGTGGATAAATATATATTTTTTTAAATGACTGGAATCTAAATCAAACTATGAGGCCCCGTACACACGTCCGAGAAACTCGACGCGCAAAACACATTGTTTTGCTCGTCGAGTTCCTTGTGAAGCTGCCGAGGATCTCGGCGAGCCAAATTTTCCCATTGCCCAACGAGGAAATAGAGAACATGCTCTCTATTTGGCTTGACGAGTTCCTTGACGGGTTTCTCGGCGAGAAGTGTACACACGACCGGTTTTCTCAGCAGAATACGTCTCCCATCGAGTTTCTTGCTAAATTCTGCCGAGAAACCCGGTCGTGTGTACGGGGCCTCACAGTACTCAACACTTAAAAATGGCCAGGAAAGGATATAGCATGCTGGTACTGAGGTGGTTAAACTACTTAAAACTCTGCACTTGTCCCTTTGTTTTTTAGTATGAGATTTTGACAGATTTTTTAGAACATGAGTACACACACATATTTATATTGGCTTAAAATAAGGAACAAGAAAATAGTGATTAGCCACAATAACTAGAATATGGCAAGACCAAGAATGCTAGCCATACGATATTATGGTGACCTTGCATGAAGAATGAGGATTTTTACTCTATTCATCGCCCCATTTTTTTTAGGTCTTTATTTCATTACATTTTCTATGACTTATTTTCCTATTTTCCATCGACAAGCCACACTTTCTCTATCCTTCCCTCAACCCCCCTCTTCCTCCTACCCCATTGAACCCTAGAGTGGAATACACACACCATAGATAGTTTTCAGCTCTCCTCCTTACCCAGATAAATGATAAGAACAGAAGTCACCTAGACTTTATGGAGACAGCATAAATGTTTTATTGTCACCTTCGGTAACTGTCAGTATCATATATCAATCTTTAACCGTTCAAATATTCTTTTCAATGCTGGAATATAAATTATGTTTAGAACTGTCAAAGAACGGTCTTTTAAACATAAAGAATATACTAGAACACAAACTGTAAATGGAAATGTAACGAGAAAAGCACAAATCATTTTTATTAGTACACAGACAGAGCTCTTGTAGCACTCTGGAATGATAAAATTGCAGTAGGCTTGGTATAATCTCCGGTTGCAGCTCGCCCAGACCTCTGCTAGGCCATCTCTTCCAGTGCTGTGTAAGCAGCTTGTAGCTTTTCAGGGAAACAGTCCTTCAGGAAAACAATCAATATTCATATAACCTTTCCATAGCTAGAGATTGTGTGTCATTTCATTATTTGCGTGATCTTTTCAAGGCATCTTATCCTTTCTTCTTATTTTTATGTTATTTTCCATTAAACCCTCCCTGTATTTTTATTCAGATCAAGCTGTCCCCATTAACATGGCCCTCAGGTTTTCTGCAGGTGGATAAAGCTTCCAGTCTGGTGAATAATAATGTCACCACTAAAAACACTGGATTTAGCAACAACTGTTTAAAGCTACAGGCAGATCTAATGCAGCTTTGTGTTAATTAATATAGCCCTCTATTAGGTAGGTGTGTGTGTATGTGGGGGGTATGACAAATGGTCCTCCCTATATATACTAATATTGTGCTGAACATGTAGTTATAGTACACACGACCGGTTTTCCCGGCAGGAAAACTGCCAGGAGAGCATTTAGCCGGGAATCCCGGCCGTGTGTATGCTCCCTAGCAGTTTTCCCATCAGGAAAACAGCCAGAAATCCAGACTGGAAAATAGAGAACCCTGCTCTCTATTTTCTCGTCAGGATTCCCCGCAGAGTGTTTCCTGCTGAGGAAACTGGTCGTCTGTATGCTTACCTGCCTTGTAACGAAACCGTGCATGCTCGATAAAACTTTGACGCATGTGTGGTAGCATAAAAGGTTAGTGTGGGGTGTAGCAAGATGGCAGCGATGGCATCGAATGTAACGAGCGCCGGCTCGTCGTAGTCGATGACGTCACCGCGTTCTTGCCATTCAAAAGAACGGCGGTTCTTTTGAATGGCGGTTCTTTTGAATGGCCGTCTGTATGCACAGCTTTTCAAGAAAAGCTTGCCAGGAATCCCGTCAGGAAAACCAATGTTTTTTCCTGACGGGATTCCCGGCCCTGTGTACAGGGCCTAAGTGGAAGAGTGGGTTTAAAATAAAATCAGGGGGACTCCCTTCCTGAGAAATTAACCAGTTATTTAATCAAAGTAATTGGGAGCACAAGAACTACTGCAACCAGCATTTAACATTAACCCTAAGTATATAGATGCACACCAGTGTAACACTACCCCCGAAGGAGCTGCTGGTTTAGAATTTTGGGTTTGCGCGTTACTTCTAAGTTCGTTGTCTAGGGAAGGAAGTCTGTAGAAATTGGAATGTCCACACAAGATGTAAAACCTTCAACTGTAGGCTTTATTTTCGCTGCATAAACTTGTGAAGGAAGTAGAGAGCATAGAGAGAGGGGGGAAGGTTCAGGTACGCGGTACAGAATGCACAATAGTATTCAGAGTTCCAATAATCGGCACTCAATCCTGAGTGGGTATTGCTCACCCGGATAGACCCCTCTCACATGGCCTAGCAGCTGAAATGATGCACAGACCATATAGAAACAGTCTCTGCCACAGACCGTCTAAGAACATGGAATGGATATTCAGGAATCCTCTGCCACAGGATTTAAAGTCCCGAACTTCTTGTGTTACAGCCAAAGAGCCTTTAAGCCAATCCGGCGCACTGTAAGGTATTGTAGGTTACGGTGCATCCTTCAATAGGTTACCAGGCCTCTCCCAAAGTACCAGCCTTCCGCTCTGTCCTTTCCAGGACAGGTCCTCCCCTGGCATCCTTCATTGAGTGGCTTCCTCCCGCAGGACAGACAGCACAGGATCACCTCCAACGCATAGGCCCCAGCCAGGATAACTGGGCCTACTTTACAAGAACACAGCCTCAGACCAACGTGGTCCCGAGACTGAAATCACGCACACCCACCTCGCGCCATGAGAGCCACAAGGCGAAGGACCCAGAAAAACTGCGTCTGCCCCTTAAGTATCTCCTCCCAGCATGCACAGCGGGGTCACCATTACCTGGGAAAAATACTACCAGGCAGTACCACAGCCAGAACGAAGGCAAATGTATACACAATTCAACAGGTCTGGGCCCAACTAATGGCCCAGACATCCCCTAAATTTGAAATAGCGCCCCCATCTTTGGGAGCAGGGCGCTACACCACCAATATGGAAATAACACCAGCTTTATATAAAACAAGATGAATAATAGTGCATACATTCAATGTACAGTACAAATAGGTATTATCAACAAAGGGCCCAACAAGAGTCCTGGTGTATTGTGCACATATACCTAGGTATAGTATATACAGTTATTAACAAAGACACCTCCAGATGAATGTTGCAGCAAAGTTCAGGTCCAGGGGCCTCTGAGGATAATTGTGATGCAGCATCCATCATTGTGTCACAGACCTGAAGACAAGATCAGCAGTTATGGGGAAATCCTCCATCCCTTCTCCAACTAGCCTGGAATTAAGATTCTCACCAGCCGAAACTGATTGGACACAGCTGATCACACAGTAAAGGTGATTGTCCCTTTACCCCAGGGGCGGACTGACTATTTGGTCACTCGGGCACTGCCCGAGGGCCCCATGCCACTAGGGGGCCCCATCAGGGTTGCCAGCCTCAGTAAAACTAGGGACAGTATGTAAAAAATCTGTTTTTAAAAAAAATCCCAAGATTATAGCTGCCTCGCCTCTCCCGCACCTTTTCAGTGTGTGTATGTATACTGTGTGTGTATGTTGTGTGTGTGTGTGTGTGTGTGTGTGTATACTGTGTATGTATACTGTATGTGTATACTGTATGTATATATTGTGTGTCTGTGTGTATACTGTGTATGTATACTGTATGTGTGTATACTGTGTGGCCCCATAATCTCCTATTGCCCGGGGGCCCCATGAGTTGTCAGTCCGCCCCTGCTTTATCCGATCTTTGCCCTTCCAGAACTATAGTACCACGCTGTAGCCGTCTTTTGGATATAGCGTGGTACTAAAGCACTACCTCTGCTGCTAAATCCCTCCCACTCTGAGCTGCAGTTTTTGGGAAGGGAAGCGCGTGAGACACATTAAATAAAGGAGAATTTGTCTCAGTCAAAAAAGGTAAAAAATGTATTTTTTTACTTTATGTAGCTTGTGTACTACTGAATTTGGGACTTTGCATAGATTGTCATATGGGAGCATTTAGATGCAATTTACAGTTTTGTGTGTACTATTGTGAATGTTCATGCATTTTGCTTGCCAGTCTTGTGCATTGTCTAAAATAGTAGCCTCTGCTTTTTCTGCTGCTACATAGTGTGTTTTGCTACCAACGCATTCCTCTTTTGTTACCCCAACAAAATATGAACTTCTGTATGCCTTTCATATATATATAACTTTTTAAGCATAATTTTATTGTTATACATCACCCAAGTCCCTTTAACTGGCCTCTTACACCTGGAGGGTAGGAAGGGTCTGCCTGATCATGTGACCACTGTGACTGACTGTCACAATGGTCACATGATATGGACTTGGGAGTCCCACCAACTCCCAATCATTACAAGACTGACATATAGGAGCTGGGAGTGCCAACACAGAACACAATTGTGTGGTGTGTGGACATTAAAGCCCATCCTCTTTTCCACTGCAGATATGGCTTACATGGGCATCAACAGGTTAATACAAGTTGCAATGCCTCCTGTATTTTTTATTGTTGTTCACATTGACTTTCTTGGGCTTCCCCTAGTAGCCAAACTTCCCTTTGTTAGTACATAAATCTGTTTAGAAAAATGTTTGGCCCCAATAAGGTTTTCATCCTCACTTAATCGCTCAATCAGGTGGATTCTGAGAAGCTAGACTCTTGAACCTTGCACTCTGTATGTAAGGCACTCTTGAACCCTGCATGTAATGCACTCATGGACCCTATATGTAGTGCACTCCTGAATCTTGCACTCTGTGTGTAGAGCATTCCTGAACACTGCACTCTGTGTTACACACTCCCAAATCCTGACACTCTGTGTGATAAACACTCCTGGTTTTATTTATCAATGGGGGGACGGGAGGGGGAGTACCTGCACCTATTGTCTGCCAAAAAAAGCCCTGGCTTTAGGTATGGTGCAGTAACAAAAAACAGCACTTTTGATGCAGTTCCATCAAATCATGAATGCCAAAGATTTTAATGGTAGCAAACGTAAAATAATGCATAGCACTTAAACTGCCCTATGATAAGCAAATCTTTATATATATATATATATATATATATATATTTAAATATATATATTTATAAAGTAATTTTTTTAAACATGAAATTATAAAGTAATTTTTACCAAAATTAAAGTTTTTCTTTTAGCTGACAGCTAGGTGAGCATATGAGGAATGTTTGTCCAAAACTATATTAATAATTACATAACCAAGTATAGGCCCTGGGGTTGTTTTGAAAATTATTTATTCCTTAAGGGGATTTGCATACACAAGCTTTAGGCTGTAGAAATATTTTTACTGTTAATTGACTGTACAAGGAAAGGAGCAATGCAGACAGACATGTATATATTTTTTAGTCTCATTTAAGGAGGAACCCCCTCCCCTTTTTTTTCCTTTATAGGCTCCTTATGTGTTAAGCAGTGTCATTATGCTTGATTTATCTTCCTATCTACCCGGTGAAGTCCTGTTCCAATTTGCTGCACTGCTACCACACGTCAGGTTCTGCGTCACTATCTTCTTCTAGGACATCATCGGGAACCCATCCATCTCCTCCATGTTCAGGCATCCACCTCCTGATGATATGCATAGCTCTGCCCTCTAGCCACTCTGTATCTCTACTCCTGCAGGAGACCAGAGACATATACTGTACTTCTCACCTAGGCAAGAATGGTCAGGGGCATGTTAAAAACGTATGGGGGGAGGGAGGTTTCAGGGAGGAAAAGACCAGTTTTAGAGTGGCAAGTTCTACGCACGTCACACCATCAGGGAAAATACTCATACCTGTATATGGACGCACACTTATAACTATGTATCAAAAAAGGAAAATACTTGCCTGCTTCTATGGTTGTGTTCTTTGACTATACCATAATTCCTTATGCTTATAAAGTTTATCATGAATATCTGGCTTATCGACAAAAGAAAACTCACCACAGTAACATTGCCAAATGTGACAACAAAAATCACTCACTAAATTAGTAGGTGAGTCAGCGCTCCACTGGAAGATAAATAGTCATTAAAAATCCATAGAAGACATAAGCAGGAGGGTAGTAAGCTTAATAGGAGAAAAGACATGTGCAGTTAATGACAGCTCCTCGATCGGTATGGTGCCAGACCAGTATATGTCAAACAAACCGCAATTTATTCTGAAAATACTTACATCTAAAAATGCTGTATACTGCACAGGATGGGTAAAATGGAGCATCGGTCTCAATGGACTCATGCCAGGACCTGTTGCGGGAAACAACCGGCAGCGTCCTGGACCTCCAGAAATCTAACACATGCCACTGTCAGTGTGTCCACAGGCTGGTAGAACAGGTGGGGGGCAGGCCGCAACATGTTTTTGAGGCCTTGCCTCCTTCATCAGGCTAACCTGCCCCACGCACTGAGAAGGATATATATACGGTATACACATTTAGAAAAAAAACAATTAGGAATGAGCAGCGCAAAGCCAACTCTGCTATTGGCTAGTTAACAGGAAAAGGGGAAGGGAGGCAGCTGTCTCATTATAGCAGTAATGGAACAGCAGCTCAAAGCCTACGGGGGGGCAGAAAAAAATCAAATGGGTAGACCATACATTCATTGTTGGACCAGCCCTTTTTTTTTCTCAAACAAAGGTTTTTATTGAACAAATGTGGAAAACAACATACAAAACTCCAGAGCACAATCACAGATGAGATCACAAGGAATAATACACGTATAGCATGACATAACACTTTGCCAAATGCCACTCAGTATTACAAATCCCATAAAGCCTTGGACCAGCCCTTTGATTTTATTTGCATTCCTGACCCCCCGTAGGCTTTGAGCTTGTTACATACCTCGTAGCAGAGCCTGACTTCTAGGAGGAGACCTCTCTTACAGCCCTGGCTCGTGAGCGCAGTGAGGTAGGAGTGGCTGTGGAAGTTGCAGTAGCTGGCACAGTAGTTGGATGAAGACCCTCCACGAATGGCTGGAACTGCAGATGACAGCAGGGGCAGGTGCAGGTCAGCGATCCGATGAGCTGGTAGATACAGGATCATCAGCAAGCTGAAGCAGGGTAAGACAAGCTGGGTCAAATACAGGAGCTATACAGAGCAAGGCAGCAGGCAGTATCAGGGTCAGACAAGCCGGGTCAGGGTAGGTAATCAGGTAGGTTAATGTGGCAGGCTGAAGCGTGGTCAGATAAACAGGCAGAGGTTTGGCAGCAGATAGACAAGCAGAAGATATAAGTAGGGTCAAGGCAAGCCGAGGTCAGGATTGGAGGTAACGGGTAAGTCAACGGAGCTGGGTCGGTACAGGTAATAAGCAGACAGGTAACAGATTACTAGGCACAGAGCTGCAGATCAAACAGCACTGCACAAATGCAGCTGCTGTCTTTTTAAATGCCCATTGGCACTAAGTAGCGCTGGCGTGCACAACCATTGAGTACGCCGGTGCACAAAGGCGCTGTTGTCTGGTCAGGAATACGTGTGCGCATGCGCGTACCTCCGTTCTGTGCTGGCAAGTCCCTGACAGAGCTGCTGTTCCATTACTGCTATGATGAGACGCCTCCCTTCCCCTTTTAACTAGCCAATAACAGAGTTGGCTTTGCCCTGCTCACTCCTAATTGTTAAATTGCTCCTAAGTGTTAGAGCTCCTGAGGTCTAGGACACCGCCAGACGTTTCCACAGCAGGTCCTGGCATGCGCTATTGTGGCTACTCTCCAAGCCATCGAGATCCCTGCTCCTTTCTACCAGCCCTGTGTACAGTATGCAGCGTTTTTGGATGTAAGTGTTTTTCCAGAATAAAATGCGATTAATGTTTGACATATACTGATCTGGTGCCCTCCTTTATTGTTTAAATTGCCAAATGTTAGCTTCCAACTGTAAAGCACTAATATTCCGCATTACTGCAAATTCCCTCCATCATTTTGCGATTTAGTCATTAATCTGTGATTGTTCATCACACACAGATCCTCATTAGTGTTAGAAATTAATATAATCTTGTCACAAATATAGATTCCTGCCTTTATTTGCGGTTTCTGTTAACACCTGTCCAGCAAGGTCACAGAGCAAGGTTGTTCCTGCCTTCATTTCATCAACATTTATCTGTAACCAGGAAGATAAGTATTACCAGCCAGAGCCCTATGTAGTGACTTAACAGATGCTCAAATAAGGAAACATTTAAAGGGAAGTGGAAAATATTCCATGCATTGTCCCTGTGAGATGAATCTTCGTCAGCAGCACCATGTCATTGCCATAGGAGCTCATTACAACACTCCTTAATAAGTCAGCGGTCACAAACCCCCCTCCCTGCCCACTGGCTTTGTGCTATTCCTGGCCCCACAGATGCTTGCATTGGGAGACAGGAGGATGGGGGCTTCCTCATTTCACACAGATACTGGGAAAACTTTTCTCCACAAAGGTCTGCTCCCAAACTTATAGTGGCTGTGACCACTGAACAACATGTGTCCTGTTGTGGGAAATCTTCATTCCCTCTGGTGCTTGTCAACAAATTTGCATTTCCTATCTTTAGAGACATGAACTTGGTGATTCACAGGCTGCTTACAGGAAGCTTACATTAGATCCCTTTTCTTCCTTGTGATGATGCAAGTGTTCAGCAGAGCTTAGAAGGTCATCTCTTGTGGTAGAAGTGATTGATCCAACTAGATGGTGGTTATATGGTACTGAACATCCGGCACTTTGAAAACAGACAGAGGAGCTTTTAAAACATTGACCTGGTGGGCCAGATTCAGAAAGAAGTTAGGTTGGCGTATCTATTGATACGCCGCGTAACTTCTAGGATGCGCCGGCATATCTTTTTTCTGTATTCAGAAAGCAAGCTACGCCGGAATTTTGCTAAGATACGACCGACGAAAGTCTCTTATGCCGCCGTAGTATAGGTGGCACTTCCGTAGATTTACGCGTAGAATAAGCAAATTAGGTAGATACGCCGAATTCACGATCGTAGTTGCGCCCGGCGTATCTATATGCGTCGTTTACATAAGGTGTCAGACCGGTATAAAGTTACCCCTGCTATATGAGGCGTACGCAATGTTAAGTATTGACGTCGGGACAGCATTTGAATTAGGCGGGCTTACGCCGACACATTTACACTACGCCGCCGTAACTTAGGGTGCAAGTTCTTTATGTATACGGAACTTGCGCCCTAAGTTACGGCGGCGTAGTGTATCTGAGATACGCTACGCCCGCCGATAGATACGATAATGTATCTGAATCTGGCCCAGTATTTTCTCTACTGTTAACACTATGGGTTTTTTGTTGTGATGGTTTAAATTTTGCCAAAGGTGTAATATATATCTGTACTTTGCTCAATCAGGGAAGGGTCAGGAGCACTTTACCTCTACCTTTATCCCTGCGATGCTTTTCACCCAACAGAATTATAAGAAAACCTGGTACTGTTATGTTTCAATCAAACCTAGTTCTTTGCACTCAATGTGCAAAGTACATGATAGCTTTAACCACTTGAGTTACCTGGCATTATAATGATCACCATAAAGTGGATAATACAATCAAAGTCATTCTGCTCTACTGCTGACACCAGGGACAACCACGCAGAGTAAAACAGGTATTCATGAAGGCTTGATGAGCTGCCTGGAATTGTTTGTTTGTCCCCTACATTATCCATCATTCTAATGCTTTATAGAATGTTTTATAGACTCAAACTTTCACCAAAGGGTTTACCTCTAGCCATAGAAGATCATGAAATGTATATGCGACACAATATGACATAAGGCCCAAGGCAATGATTGATCCAAGCGTTGGAGTAAGCAACAGGTCTACTCATTGGCCAATAACTGCAAAGATACTTGGACATGTTGTGCACTTCAACATCAAGCAACCATTTATGAAATAATTTTTGGTAAATGACGGTCTTTATACTTTACACACCTAATGCTGCCTAGGAAAGCAATCTGTCTGCATGCTAATATTTTTTAATAGCACCAGTGCCACTGTTGGGGTTGCTTCTAGGATAAAAGTTAAAAGGCCACAGGGCACTAAAAATATTTGGTTATGGGACCCTACTTCATGTAGATGTGCCCTTGCATAGATAGTGTAAAAGAGAATATCTGATTGACTTCTGTGTGCAGGAAGAATAGTTTTACACACTGAACATCTGATGAATAAAGCCCATGGCTTGCTTTTCCTTTAAAAGCTAACAAACACAGCTGAGGTAAGCAGACAACCGCTCACCTTTTCCTTTGAGGCCAAGTGTCAGCAGGATGGGAAAAACAAGCCAGCATGTAAACACGCGGTTTAATTCCTTGTTGAAAACCTTTCACTTAGCTCCGTTACCACATGTTGTGCCATGTCCTTTTTGCATTGTGTTTACTCCTAGAAAAGCAGTGTGCCTGTGGGAATGGTCCAAAGAGCAGTCCTGGAAGTAGGCCACTTCTATTGTGCCTCTATCTGCTAAATACACTTACACTTCCAACACAAAATGAATTTTATGCATGGCCTGGATAGCTGGAGGAAAATTCAAAGTGACTGACAAACATTTTAAAACTATTTTCTGGTCTCTATTTTTCTGCAAAACTAATATAGTCAAACAATAGAAGAAAGACAACGTCTCATGTTTAACAACACAATGGAGGCACTTGGATGTTACAGCAGAAAGCCTAAATTCTCATACACAAGACTGTTTTTTCCCATCTGGAAAACTGCCATGAGAGCTTTTGGTCGGTGTGACGGATCTTGGATACCCCAGGTGGGCACATCTGCCAGACCTGTGTCTCCTGTCCTCCAAACGCACCCGCAGCCTGCAGATAAGCCATAACCAGCCCTTAACCCCTCAATCACAAGACAAGCCACACAGGTGTTGAGGGTTAAACATGCTTATGTTTATTAAATACAAGACATACACTTTTACACACAGTTAGGGACACTCCCCTTAGCTTTGTCATAGAGGGGAGGGGGTAGGGGACAAGGAACAACCAATGGGAACTGAACACTTGTACATTGAAACAGACTACAGATAAACATAAAGAGATTATGGTAAGCAGGCAGCCTCTCAATACACATCCCCTGCGGAGAGATGTCTCCAGTCTGAACCATTGTCTATGTGCCATTTACCAACACAATTAGACACAGCAACAAGAGGGGGGGGGGATGGTGGAGAAGGGATGTAGCATTACATTACATTATCTCAATGCCAGCTTGTCCCCAGTCTCTTCTGGGCCATAATCTATGGGTAGGAGGCCAGCCCACAGTCCCTTCCAAAACACACAATGACAGTGGGTTCTGTCACAGTCGGGAAAACCGGCCGTGCGTATGCTCCATAGCAATTTTCCCGACAGGATAACAGCTGAAAAAAAAAGGAGAACCAGCTTTCTTTTTTCCTGTTGGGATTCTCGGCAGTTTTTCTATGGGAAACCCTGCGATGGAGCAAACACATGGCCGGAATTCCCTACCAAAAGCTCTCATGGCAGTTTTCCTGTCGGGAAACCCGGTCGTGTGTTGGGGAAAGAAATTTACTGAGCAGTTTCTCGGTTTTCCCGGCGGACCTTTTACCACCGGGAATCCCGTACATGTGTACGAGGCTTAAGGGACCAGTTTTGAAATGCCACCACTTCAGAGCATTATGACAGTGTCTGAAAAATCGTGCTACCCATAGAAGTCAATCAGTTTATCAAATAATATATCCAAACTACCATAGCAACTTTTTGGTTATCATGAGATGTAATACTCACTTTTTATCATGAGACACAAACAGCAGGGCTAATAGATAAAATAAATATAAAGAAATAAGAAAGGAAAATTATCTGAAGTCTACTTCCCATTACAAAAAAAAATGTATTCACAGCTCCAGCTCCAGATGATCTCAACAACTGGACTATCTACAATCATAGTAGCTTTAACCCTTCGTTCACAGTGAATCCAACTATGAAATCATGCGACTTCACTTGAAGTGGCACGATTTTAACGCCACAGGTCAGTGGAATTTCAATCGCAAAAAATAGCGCATGGACCTTTTTGCAAATCGACGCAGCACCACAAAGTCGGAGTCGCACAGATTTGAATGGTTCCTTTGGTCGACAATATGCGACCTGTCAAATCGCATTACTCTAGTTCCTTATTTCTATAGTTCCTTACTTTTGGTAGATGACCTGTTCTTGGCAGATTTACAGCTGTGCCATTCCTAACAAATTATTTATCCTTAACTCTGTAATTTTTCCCATGTGCTTTTCTTTACCCCTTATTTGAGTTGCCTGCTATGTTTTTTTGTCTTGATGGTGTATGTGTATTTACACTACAATCACTTGAAATGCCTTTACTACATACAGGTGATCTCCTTTTAACAAATTATGTGACTGCAGAAAATAATTGGCTGCATCGCTGATTATTTATGTGTCATAATTAATAATTAAAGCATATACTTATGCAGTAAGTTATTTTTTTTTTTGTCCATTGTAATTAATAGATATCATTTTGTAGAAATCGCTTTTCACTTTGACATTAAAGAGTTTATTGCTGTTGATCAGTGAATACCTTTAATAGACACTATGGCCCGGATTCACAGACATCGGCGCATATTTATGCCGCCGTAGCGTATCTTTTGTACGCTACGCCGACGCAGCGCAGAGAGGCAAGCACCGGATTCACAAAGCACTTGCTCTCAAATCTGCGCTGGGTTTCTAAGGCGTAAGCCGGCGTAGGTGGAAGTGGGCGTGAGACATGCAAATGAGGCGTGACTCCATGCAAATGATGGGCCGAGTACAAGACAGATACATATGACGAACGGCGCATGCGCCATCCCCTGGCCGCATCCCAGTGCGCATGCTCAGAATCACGTAGAAACAACTGCCTAAGATATGTCAAATCACTGCCTACGGCGTGAACGTAACCTACACCCAGCCATATTCATGTCCAACGTAAACTATGTAAAATACGACGGCTTATGTTCCCTGGTCCATACCTTTGCATGGGTTGCGCCTCATATATGGGGAATAACTTTACGCCGGACGTACGACTTACGCAAACCGCATATCTTATGCGCCGGGCGCAAGTACGTTAGTAAATCACCGTATTTCCCTCATTTGCATATTTGAATCGAAAATCAATGGGAGCGCCACATGCGTCCAGCGTAAATATGCACCCACGATACGCCGGCGTAGGCAAGTTACGTCGGTCAGATGAAGCCTATTTTTAGACGTATCTTGGTTTCTGGTTCGGCGCATAGATACGACGGCGCACATTTGTACTTACGACGGCGTATCTCGAGATACGTCGGCACAAGTGCTTTGTGAATCCGGGCCTATATCTATATTGTTCTAAGCACAAAATCATAAAAAATATCTCATGACCATAAAATCACACAGATTGGATAATATGTTGCTATGGCTCATTAACTATTACCATAGTGATGTGAATAAAATAAATCTTGATTTTTTTAATTTGATGAAAAATCAGCCAGCCATCCAAAGATATTCTCATACAATTTTATTTGTCATGATCATATCTGATGAATCCTGATGCACATTTCTGCATGGTCAAAACATTTTGATAGAAAGCACAAAACATGCAGAGAACCATTACTATTAAAATTTAATTTTTGAACATCATACATCTTCCCATCATCCACCAGCTTATTGTATCTCTTGAGGACTCCAAACGCTTTTCTTTCACTACTTTTGCCCTAGTTTTCTATTTGTTTTTTCTCTCAGGGGGCCCATTCAAAACAGAAGCAATGTCAAAGGCTGCATGGCTTTTCTGGAATGATTGATGAACTATACTGTAAAACTGTTCAGCTTTATATGTCAGCTCCCCTTTCATCTAAATATGCACCCTATGCCAGATTTCAATCCACACTTGCACAGGGCCGAGCAATAAAATGTCGGCACCCAAGTTCCCAGATCTGGCCACCTTCAATTGTCAGTACAGTGGGTGACCGCGATATTGTGTTTCTAGCACAACAGCATCGCGCTGATTCTTGGCAACATGGTGCCGACATCTCGCACTCGCTGGAATAGACAAAGCACATTCCAGCGAGCGCATCATAGAAGCGACGGGGATCCGACTTGGATTCCCGCCAATTCTAGCCGGTGTTTGGTATGCATTCCTGAGGGAGAACTCCACGCCAATTTTTAAATAAAAAACCGACATGGGTTCCCCTCCAGCAGCATACCAGGCCCTTAGGTCTGGTATGGGTTGTAAGGAGACCCCCCCTACGCCGAAAAACCGACGTAGGGGTCCCCCTACAATCCATACCAGACCCGTATCCAAAGCACGCTACCCGGCCGGCCAGAAAAGGAGTGGGGACGAGCGAGCGCCCCCCCCCTCCTGAGCCGTACCAGGCTGCATGCCCTCAACATGGGGGGGTTGGGTGCTCTGGGGCAGGGGGGCGCACTGCGGGGCCCCCCCACCCCAGAGCACCCAACCCCCCCATGTTGAGGGCATGCAGCCTGGTACGGCTCAGGAGGGGGGGGCGCTCGCTCGTCCCCACTCCTTTCCTGACCGGCCGGGTAGCGTGCTTTGGATACGGGTCTGGTATGGATTGTAGGGGGACCCCCTACATCAGTTTTTTGGCGTGGGGGGGGGGGTCTCCTTACAACCCATACCAGACCTAAGGGCCTGGTATGCTCCTGGGGGGGGAACCCATGTCGGTTTTTTATTTAAAAATTGGCGTGGAGTTCTCCCTCAGGAATGCATACCAAATGCCGCACCTAGAATTGGCGGGAATCCAAGTCAGATCTCCCGTCGCTTCTATGACGGCTTTGTCTCTATCACGGCAAGCCAGCTCGGCGCTGGCTCCCGCGATGGGGCTCGTAGGTGCTCAATCTCGCCGAGAAAGGGAGCGAGATTGACACAATATCGCGGTCACCCACTGTACAAGAGGCTCTCATCCTCCCTGTTGGAGATACGAATGGTTCCATTACTATAAATCTAACCATTGAGGTTCTTTCACCACCCAGATATTGGTAGATCTAAAGGAGATTGTACTGTGCATGGGCAGATCTGCATTACTGAGAATAGATCAGGGGCATGGAGACAGAGACTGCACTGTGTGGTAAGTTTGTGTTGGTAACATCAGTGAAGAGAGCATGCTTCTGGAAATCCTCAGAGATTCAGTGTCCAACCACAGCAGAATGAAGATTTGTTTTGTTGTTTATCCTTAAAGATTGCTCGATATAAAATATTAAAACTACTTTACAGATTTGGATTTCTTTTTTTCTCTAGTGGAGTACAGAGGCAGAGAGAGGAAGAAATGTGCATAATTCTTCCCCTTAGCTCACTGCCACAGTGACTTTATACTAAACTTAGAGAATCGTAGCATGAAACACATTCACAATACTGAGCTGTTTAATTTGAACTCTTATAATGGCTGTTTGGCACTGCACCTAGTTACCTGGAGCCAGCACAAAAAAGCACTAAGAATGAAATCCAGAAGTGGCGCCAGCAAAACTGGAGAAAAGCTCTTGGCATTGTAAAACCAAGGATAATCAAACGTAACTAAATCTACATTTTTATCTTTCAAAAGTAAAATACCCAAGTTAGAAACGGAATGACATTTTTTAAGCCTAATGAACCATTATTTGTATCTATAGGTCTTCAGATTTTCCATAACCCTTAATTTAGACACCTTATAAACTTTTGTGCACAATACTTCCTAGTATACATCACAAATACATATCACGACATTGAACCAGATTAAAAATAAAAGCCTTTCATATGAAAGACTGGACTTTCTTTTACTATGACAAAAAACAACAAAGAAAAATCTCCAGCTTACTTACAAGCCAGCCTGCAACAAACCAAATTGTCCTCTCTAACCGTTCTTGTTAAATGCAGGGGCTTAGTTTGCACACATTTGCAAATATATGCATAAGCTGCAGGGCCACTTCACGGCACCCTAGTGTACTGCAGTCCTAACTATACATTTTTAGAGTCTCCAAAGTTTGAGTATATACAGTATATATATATAAATTGATAGATTGAGGACAGGTATGCCTGGAGGGAGCCCACTCCTCAAAGGTACAGGACCCCAAGCAATAGCACAATGGCAATGAAGGTATCCAGTGCTTCCCCAAACCAATAAACCAACAGTACAAGCAAATCACAACCACCCCAACATATAACAAGCCTTTGCAAAAAGGAGCACATGCATGTCAAAAAAACAACAAAGAAAAATTCCCAGCTTACTTAATAGCCAGTCTGCAACAAAAGGAATTGTCTTTTTATCCAGGTGTTTTACTATGAGAAAAGATACAAAGATAACCCAACTCTCACAACCTGAAATTATCCTCCCAAACCTTCTGGCAAATTAGAGTGGATTAGATAGCTCACTCCCCCAGCTAAACTCAAGAACATTCAGCCAAACTTTACTTTCAAATGGATTACCTCTTCCCTACCTAGGTGTTGACATCTCAACGGTCTTAGGATGACACCTTCAATGCCACCTTCCACCTTTTCCTCTCAATCATCTGCATTTGGAATAAATGTTTCTTGTGGTTTGGCAGAAACCGCATACTAAAGATGGGCCCTGTATAATATACTTTTTTCAGACCATCTCACTACATTTCCCCAAATATTTTTTGTGAATCCTGTGGATGAAATGCTTATCTTTTCTATGGGGACAAAAACATCACACCACTCGACCCTCTTTATTTATACAGCAGAACTTCACCTAAAACAGGAACTCATGCTCCCCCCCCCCTACTTTTGGGGAAAAAAATTTGACAGGTACCCGCTCCGCAAAACCTCTTGAGACACATCACAGAAGGTCTCAGAAGGCTGTGGGTCATTCACAAAGTACAGAACGACTCACAAATGCGCAGTTGGAAGCCATCTGTGAAGCGGCAGGAAGTCACAGCTGGTTTCCCACAAGCTAAGATGTCAGAAACCCAAAGACTATCGAAAAACAGGTGGAAAAAGTGCTGATTAAATGTCAGCAGCTACAGTATTTTAATTTTTTTTTTTTTTTACAAATGAATATAGCTTTTCTTTAAACTCTCAAAATACCTACATAACTATTCTTTTCGTTTGCTATCTGTCTGCTAAACTATATGTTTAGCAGACAGATAGCATGGTTCTATCACAGTCTAGTTAAAAGGCAGGCTGAGTTCAAGGAACAGTCCAAAATCCGGTCCAAAATTATAGACAGGAAAATTCAATCTAGCAGAGCAAGACAGACAGGGAGCTTTATCAGGAACAACACACATCTCACTCTCTATCACAAGCATCCAAATGAGAGTTCAGCTGGCTTATAACAGGTTTCCACCCAGAGACTGATCACATTAATCAGCCTGCAGATGGACAGACAAGGAAAGTGCCATAGCCAAAAACCTGTATGCTGGAATGAGGAACAGGCTGCATGCACTAAGTGAGCGTACCTTTTTCAACAAGTTCATTCATGAAAAGTTAATCGAAAGATTGAATTCTCATAAATAGGAATGGCCCTACATGAATTGAAATTCAGCTGGTTCCTGCTGAACCTACCAAATTTCGAACCATGTATGGACAGCTTTAGAGTCTAAACTCCAACAAGTAGGACCCTCTGATCCCTCTTGTATTGAGTTGTATTGTAAATTTATTTTTTCCCTTCATTTTGTACAGTGATGCACAAACTGTTGGCACTATAGAAATCCTGTATAATAATTCTAGAGGGGAACTGTGTTTCCTGGATTCAGTACTGTCAAAGCTTCCAGGGCCTGTAAAATCCAGGAATCTGGCTTAAAACGACTTACTAGGTGGTATATGGTACCCACTTACTTCTGCAAACTTTTTACAAAAGTCTCTCCTCCTGGGTCACTTCTTCACATATTTTGGAAATACTTCCTAATCCAAAGCATATGGTCCATGATCAAAACAACATTCACCAATTTTACGAGTATAGAGCTAGGAGACAACCTAACAGCTTTTCTCCTGCATTGCAACAACATACAAAAATGCGCGTATAAAAGATCTTTACTCATTCATTCTCTAAAAGCAATCTCCCACACCAGTATCTCTTTGGTGCTCCAACTATCTGAAACTCAACAAATGGATACCTTAACTCATCCCTTTAACATCATGAGGAACAACATAGGAAATGGTTTTAACTGATCGAGTAAACATACTGCACATTCGTTATTGAATGATTGTATCCAAACAAAGGGGGTAATCCACAAAGATCCGGCGTAACTTAATTTTTCCCATTTAAGTTACACTGCCTTAAAATTTCTACCTAAGGGCCCGATCCACAAAGCACTTACCTAGAAATTTTTGGCTGTGTAACTTAAATTCCGCCGGCGCAAGGCGTTCCTCTTTTCATGGGGGCGATTCCCATTTAAATTAGGCGCGCTCCCGCGCCGGCCGTACTGCGCATGCTCGTGATGTCATTTTCCAGACGTGCATAGCGCGAAATTATGTTACACCGAGCTTTGTGGATTGCGACGGGTCAATAAAGTTGCGTCGGGAAAAAAAAAAAGATACGGCGAAAAAAAAAAAAGATACGGCGAAAAAAAAAAAAAGATACAGCGAAAAAAAAAAATTAAAAACAAAAAAAAAATTGCGTCGCTGGACAGAAGGGTCTGTTTTTACAAGGTGTAAACAGTTTACACTTTGTAAAAGCAGCCCTAATTTTGCGTTTGCAAACTAAAACTTACGGAGAAAAAAGCTTTGTGGATCTCCGTAAGTGCTAATTTGCATACCCGAGGCGGCATTTCGACACGAAATGCCCCCAGCGGCGGATGCGGTAATGCATCCTAAGATCCGGCAGTGTAAGTCCCTTACACATGTCGGATCTTCTGCCTAACTATGGAAAACTGATTCTGTGGATCAGTTCCATAGTTAGAAACAGGGATACGATGGCGTAACAGCAGTTACGCCGGCGTATCCCTTTTGAGGATCTGGCCCAATGTCTCCCTCACACCATCTCACTAGTTTAGGTATAACATGAAAATGTTGAAAATAGGAAAGTTTGCGCCACAGCTATATATCACATCACTTAAGCTGTGGTCACAATTACATATAAAACGTTATGCAACTGTATAAAAGAAAATGTGACTCCGCTTTACTGTGCTACAATAAACAAATAAATCCTATGTGAAATTGATAAAGTACATATAGACACACATACACACATACATTAAAAAATAAATATAGTCCACAAAAAATTAAATAAGACATTTCTATTTATAAATTCAGTGGAAAATTCATAATTTGTGATATGTATGATTAATCATTAATTGATAAAAAATATATTTTTTAACTAATATCATGTTTACCAATAAAATTGTGAAAATTCTATAAAATGGACAAAGTCTTATACATCTAGTAAAAGTTCATGCCCAAAAAATAAATAAAGTGACATGCGCTAGAGAATCTTCAAAAAGTGCCACTGTGCAAAATAAATAGGTGCAATCTTCCCAGTGTCCTTGAACCCATTGTGATCTGTATGGCTGGGTGAGATCTGGATACAGATATTGCCTTGCAGTTTACATAGGAAGTGATTGGGTGATTACCACCGTGTGTGCTGGACTATTGTGAACAGAATTAAAAGACTGTTTCCTGATATATGGCTGGTGAGTTTAATCCTGTGTGGAGGTCATGTGATGTAAAGGACTCTGACCCTAGAATGCATGAAAATGGGTGTAAACACACAATACTGCACCAGAATGCACATTGTCTTTATGAAAATAAAGATTTTCTAAAGCCCCGTACACACGGTCGGATTTTCGGCCAACCAACTTCAAAATCCGGCACTTTTCTAATTTCTCCGACCGTGTGTACGTTCCATCGGACCAACTTTTTTGGCTTCAATCGGACAAAAAGTTGGGTCTGTGAACGGACCAACTTTCTGTTCTGAAAAGTCCGATTGTGCAAAGTGCGACCGTGTGTACAGAAAACCATCGGATTTTTCAAAAAAAGCTAAATGCGCATGCCCCGAAATAAAGAGCACCCGGAAGCCAGCTGTCTAGTAAAACTAGCGTTCGTATTTGAAAATGCTCATTCGTCACGCGGCAAGTTTCGAAATCTCAAATAGCAGCGCATATTCTATTTTTCTTTAGAATGTCCTAATATGTACATCTGCTCAACTGGTGATACGGACGGATTAAAAACAAATGTATTTACTTTGGATTAGTGTATTTTCTGGATATGAATCCAGCCTTTTTTTTCTTATTTATTTGAAATGCAAAACCAATAAATATCCCCAATTCTTTATGCTGGGCAAAGTAATAACTACCCTATTTATGTCCCTTCAATTTTAGCAAAGGGCCTGCCTACTCACAAACTTACATTTGACTTTCCACACATAATGCACAAGTTTTTAGCATCATCATTTTATTTAGCAAAAAATGTGAAAAATAATAACAGATCCAAATACAAAACAACAGGAAGGCAGCAATTGAAGAACTGGTTGAGTTGGCAAAGCCTCTGTACCCCAGGGCATACATAAATTAGGTTATAATCTCCAAACTTGGGGACCTGAGCATTAACTAAAATATAAGGAGCCCAAGAAGATTGTGGTCTCCAAAAGATGGGGAGCAGCAGCAGCAGACATATTTGTGCCCAGGCTGTGGTACTTCAACAGGCTGATATTTCAGCATACCAAACTGGCCAACACTCTCCACACTTCACACCTCATCAGCTGAAGCGTTATAATTTTTAACACTCACACCACAATACCAAAAACAATAATATCTAAAAAATAAAGATTGTATGCCATAATTCGAGCATTTTTTCTTAAGCCAAACCAAACAAAACATACTCAACTACAAATAATAGCAAAAATATGTTCAAAATCATAGATATTTAAAGATAAATTAGTATCCCCTAAAATCGGGGCTCTGAGTTGGCCACTGACCCCCATGCTGCTGTGGTGGGTTGGCTTGCTGGGGTGGGTTGGCTTGCTGGGGTGGGTTGGCTTGCTGGGGTGGGTGGGCTTGCTGGGGTGGGTAGGTTGGCTGGGGTGGGTAGGTTGGCTGGTGTGGCTCGGCTTGCTGGGGTGGGTGGGCTTGCTGGGGTGGGTAGGTTGGCTGGGGTGGGTAGTTTGGCTGGTGTGGCTCGGCTTGCTGGGGTGGGTGGGATTGCTGGGGTGGGTAGGTTGGCTGGGGTGGGTAGGTTGGCTGGGGTGGGTAGGTTGGCTGGTGTGGCTCGGCTTGCTGGGGTGGGTGGGATTGCTGGGGTGGGTAGGTTGGCTGGTGTGGCTCGGCTTGCTGGGGTGGGTAGGTTGGCTGGTGTGGGTAGGTTGGCTGGGGTGGGTAGGTTGGCTGGTGTGGGTAGGCAGGCTGGTGTGGGTAGGTTGGCTGGTGTGGGTAGGCTGGGTGTGCTTGGAAGCTTGTCTGTTGTTGGTAGGCCTGTTGTACATTGGCTGGAGGTGTGTGATCTATATCACAGACATGTGAAATAGGGGTTAGCTCCCGTTTCCTGGCCTTGCTAAGGAGCTGGACCATGATCCCCTCACATAGCTCCCTTTGATCGGCATCAATCTCCCGTAGTTTGTTTGCTATAAAACAGCCAAACCCTTCTGCACTATCGGGTGCTGTGGTGATGACCGATGTGGCCCTACTTAGAAAATCAGCCGTGGCATCATCCAGATGTTGCCTCTTCTTGGCCCTTTTCCTAGGAGGGTTCAGTGTAGGGATTCTACATTGTGTGGACTGTCTGCTGGGCCCAGCCTCTTCTTGGCTGGCAACGTCCTGTGTCTGAAAAAGGAGCATCATTTTATTTTCTTGCCATCATAACAACACATTAACATCATAGTCAGGGGCGTACCTAGAGCATTTTGCACCCGGGGCAGATCCAATATCTGCCCCCCCCCCCCCCACACGTTAAAATGTACAAACACCCCACTGTGCCCCCTGCATACCTCTGCATCCTTCAATATCATTTTGTTACTACTGTGTACCCCTCTCCACAACTGCACGTCTGGACCCCTTTACATTACCCAGCACCCTACACCTCTGGTCATGTCACCCCCCTAGCAACGCCACTGATCATAGTATATCTGAATGCACATATTTTCAGGAATACTATACCTGTGTCAAGCTGAGCTCCTCCTCCTCCTCCTCCTCCTCCTCCTCATCCTGAGTTGGTTCAGCCTCAGTATCTGTGGCCTCTGCTGATGCGGATGCAAGTGTGGACAGATGTTTTCTTGGCTCTGTTTGGTCCTTTAAAAACATCAGGCTGCTGAAGTACCATAGCTTGGGCACATAAACATCATCTGCTGCCGCTCCCGATCTTTTTGAACACTCAATCTTCTTGAGCTCCCTCTTAAAAGTGCTCCTCAGGCCCCCAATTTTTGCTTTTATTTGGGTCTCGTTGGCCCTGGGGTACACAGTCTTTGCTTCTGCCACCAGTTCATCAATTGCTGCCTGCCTTTTATTTTTATTGGAGTAGTCTTTATTGGTGACCTGCCACAGACATGTGTGTGATCTATAGAGATCAATAAAAGCAGTGATGAATGCTTTGGAATTAAGCTTTCCACCCTTTGCTTTCGGCATTATTTGGATGAGATATCTGCAATAAAGGATACAATACGACCAATAAGTGCTTGCTGTAACTTCCTAACCTGCTTATACAATCTCTGTTTGCTCTAAGCTAAATCATGCAGTAACCACTAGTGTCCCAATGTATTCACCTACCTTCGTTCCGCGTAGACCTTCGGCTGCACGTAGAGTCGTTCCGTTAGGTTCGTGCATGCGTCCGTGACATCGAGCGCTCGTTCTTGATTTATATAGCCTACGCATGCGTGAAGCTTCGCTCTACGTGCGTCATGACGCTGGGGCGGGACCACAATCCTTTTTCTTCATGCGACATTCTGGGATGTGTGAGGGAGAATGTGATGGCGGAACCCACGAAAACGAATAGGCCCCGCAGTGGAGGCGTTTATAGAAAACACAAGGCCACCCCCATGAGCAAGGGGGAGATGGTGGAGATGGTTCGCATCTTTGAGAAGTACGATTACGATTGTAAACTTGAAAATTATGATAGGCCCAACAGCCATAAAGACTGGGTTCTGGAGAAGGTCCTCGCGGTATTGGAAGGAGATTATGGTATCCAACGAACGAAAGACCAAATCCGCAAACGATGGTCAGATTTGAAGCACAGAGAGCAAGAAAATTTAGAAGCCATTCACCGCACCATTATCAAAAGAAGTAAGTACATGTAATTTGAGAATTATTTGTCTGTACATTATAGATGGATGAAATTTAATGATTTAGTTTTCTGGTGGGGCCTACAGAAGAAGTTAATGGAAGTTTAAAAGCAGTTCATTAAAATTGTAAAGTTTTTATTATGTCTTGGCTACTTTTGGCAAATCCTTAATATACTGTATTCTAATTTTTTCAACAGGACAAAGGCACAGAGAAAGACACCACAGGGGACAAAGGGAGGCTTCCCTTGGCCGGGCTCCAACAGGGGAGAGAACAGGGGAGACAACAGGCCCCAAATCTGCCCCAAAACGTAAGTTAATAAAAATGCTTATGTGCTTTTGCCAGTGACAGGGGTGTTTAGAGATAGGACAAACGCCATGGTGTCAGGACTGAACTTAAGGGGTACATTACACTTTATGTTAGATGCGTGGCTCATCACTGACCATTAATGACGCATTTACAGGGTAGAGATGGGTAGAGGAGAGTCCCTGGGGATCAGAGTCACACAGAGTCACGCCTGCTAGATTTCACATCATATAAACCATATTGCCATAGCAAACAAGAGTGATGGGTGCCATCTGCCTGAGTTGTTTAATGTGGCCTAGATATAGACATGTCTTCATAGATTTTATATGACATCATACTCCTGTTCCCTAGCATAGCGTTTATTGTAATAATGCATAGTGTAGTACACTAGTGTGGCGCAAACTGGTTCACCAGGGCAAGGTTGGTGGACTTTAAAAGCAGCACATGTGATTATGTTAATATAATGTAATTTTGGCAACGATTCATAGATGATTTATTCTTTCATTTTAGAGGATTGTGAGTGTGCTCAACACCAACCTTTGCAGGATTTGGAGGATAGTGCCGGACCCAGCAAAGAGCCACCAGTCGACAGCACATCCCCAGACACAAGATATGCTGAGGGTGAAGGAGTGCAAGAAATGCAAGATGAGCCTTCGGAGGTTGTTGTTTGCCCCAGTAAGTTTTTGGAACATGTGCCTTGCAAAATCAACACCTGTTTTTTTTTTCTAGGTCCACACCACACACGCCTACACCACAATAGCAAATTATTTAGTGTATTCAAAATTTGAGCATGTAGAAGGGAGAGGTGGCAGTGGTGTTTAGGTAGATGCATTTGAAGACACATGGATATGCACCTGGCCCAAGATTTACAGAGTATTATCTGTAGTGTGTACATTCACTAGTAGTGTAGGTGTATTATGAAGATGAAAAAGGTTGTTAGGACTAATTGAGTGTCTAGGTTTAGGTAAGTATTTCAAGAAAATAGACCCCATTGTAACATTTTGGTTTATTTTGGGATTGCCTCAGTCACTTCACCATCAAACACATACTAAATTTTTGTCTTTTTCCAAGGCCACCAACTACCAGGATGCACTATTGGTCGGATCAGTGCTGATATGCTGCAGGCAATGACAGAGCTGGAAAATCTCAAGGAGGCTGCCACTGGTGTTCAGAGACGAATCCGGGTTTATTACGACCTGTTAGCAAAATTTTAGTTTTTTTCTATCGTTGTTTTATAATTACAAATGTTCCCTCGTGTTCAAGGTTTTATCATGGAAATATTTGTAATTAGCCTTGTTTGCACATGCTCAGTTTGTGATAATTGAAAGAATTTGCACTAATTCTATTTGCACTACGCACATTTTGTAAAATCTGAGTTTTTTCTCCAAAAAAAAGTGTTAATGCTAGGTCATTACCACAAAATGACTATCTTTATGTGTGATTTCAGGGTCTCAGCTGAGTGTTTATCCACTCTTCTTCTCCTGGTGCCTACAAATGTCATTTTGTTATATTTTAAGGGCTTGACCTTAAAATCATACAAAAATGCACATATAGAAATGCCCAATGTATCGAGGCCAAAAGTGGAACAACTTGTCATTCTGACCCTGGGATTGCACCAGGAGAAGGAGAGTTGGTAAAGACTGTGCTAAGGGTCAGTTCACATCAGACGCAGTTCCATTCATTTTGGTGTGCATTTTTGTATGCGACAAAGATGCAGGCACAGGGTTTGACATGCACTCCATTATGGTTCCGGTTGGCTCTAGCTCACAACATGGTAGTCCGTTTCCGGTGATAAGGCTAACTACATGTTGTGAGCTACAGCCAACCACAACCCACGGGGCGCATGGAGACCACTGTGCATGCATTTTTGCCACACCCAAAAATGGAACACAGAATGAACAAAAGTGCATCTGGACAGACATTTACATTGCTAATTTTTTATTTGTTGCGTGAAGAAAGCTGAAAAAGGAAAAATTTTGATGTAAAAAAGTTTGCTATGTCTAGGGCTGAGTTTGAAAAGATGCATGTTTAGCATTTTACCCAAAAAATACACAATTGTGTTATTCCTGAACTAACAATGTTTTTTGATTTTGTAAACTGCCAAAAAGTGACATTGGATTGTGCAGGATTGAACAAATATATTTTTGGAAACATTTTGTGGATTATTATTTATCTGATCACTACTACCAGTATATTTGCATATGGAAAAGGTGTGTATCAGAAACAAAAAGGCATAATAATAATACACATAGCTGTTTGTAACTTTAGAAAGGCTAATTAAACATTTGGTTGTTCTAAAATATTTAATGGTAATCACAGCAACATTTCATTAATCAGTAAAATAATAGTAATAAACAAACATAACAGCATCTTGTAAACGAATTTAATGTTTTCAAAAGGAACATCCTAAAGGTTCACAAAAAACTAAAGGACATCTTGCTGCCAAGGCACTGCCCCTCTACCCACAAAATACTCCATATATTGCTCCCGCACCAGACGGGCATTCTGGGAGGAGACAGCAGGTCGAGTTTGTTGCAGGGCTGGCATCACTGCATCTTCAGCTGGACGTCCACCTGAGGGGTCATCAGTATGCCCGGAACCTATGTAGTTAGCAGCATTCCTCCGTAGAAAATTATGGAGGATGCAGCAGCACAAAACAACATGATTTAGTTTGTATTCCGCCAAGTGAATGGCAGTCAGAAAAAGCCTAAAACGACATGACAAAATGCCAAAGGCGTTTTCAACCACCCTTCTGGCACGAGATAGTCTGTAGTTATATATCCGTTGCTCACGAGTGAGGTTCCTCATTGGAAAGGGCTTCAAAAGATGTTCCCCAAGAGCAAACGCCTCATCTGCCACAAATACAAAGTTGAGGCCCTCCACGTTGTCCTGCGCAGGTGGCAAATGTAAGGTGCCAGACGTAAGACGCTGATAAAATTCGGTATGAGCCATGACACCTCCATCAGAATGACGACCATTCATACCGACATCAACATATAAAAACTCATAATTTGCTGAAACAATAGCAAGCAGAACTATGCTGTTAAAGCCCTTATAATTATAAAAAAAAGAGCCTGAGGCCGGTGGAGGAACAATTCGGACATGTTTGCCATCAATGGCACCCCCACAGTTGGGAAAATTCCACTGATTGGCAAACTGGGCTGCAACATCCTGCCATTCCTCACGGTTTGAAGGAAACTGTGGAGTGAAGCAAAGAAAAATTAGTTAAGACTTGAGCAGAAAATATTATCAGCATTTTGAAAACATACATTATAGGGGCAAGAGAACACTAAAATATATCAAAACATTTGTGGAATAACAATTAAGAAGCAGAGCAAATAATATGCTTCATGACTCCCTCTGGTGGCAGATTAAATACATTTTGTGTAGATAATGTTAAATGCTTAAAGCTTGGCAAGTGGTAAGAACTCTCTCCTTTGCCATGGGACCAATATGGTGAACCAAGGAAGGATCAGGTTGCAACCGACTTGGGTTTTTGTGACTGTCACACCAGAGGGTAGACAATAACATAATATATACAAATAAGACAAAGTACTAATAAAATATTTTGGAGAAATCATGAAGTGTATCAAATGTGAAAACAAAGAAAAAAACTTACCCGAATATAGTCCTTCTGCAGGACTTGAATAATGGCACAGCAAGTGTCCGGAATTATGTGTCCCAGAGCCTGGGGAGAGATCCCAGTAGTAAACTTTATGTCCTGTAGATTTCTCCCTGTCGCCAAATATCGCAAAGTGGCTATGAGCCGTTGCTCTGCAGGAATAGCAGGCCTCATACAGGTGTCCTTCTTGCTAATATATGGGGACAGCAAGTTTAGAAGACGCTGGAAGCAGGCATCGGACATCCGAAGATAGTTCCGAAAATCATTCGGATTATTTTCCTGCAGCTCCCTCAGCAATGCCATATGTGAAAATTGGTCCCGATGAAGCAACCAATTTTTGGTCCAAACAGTCCTCCTCTTCCTGGTCCTGGTCCGGGCTTGAGCAATAGCCAGAACTCCAAGACCATAAATAGCCCGTTCTCTCGCTGGATTCCGCAACATCTCGTTATCGAGCGAACGCACGCAAAGTAACGAGCAAAAAGGCACGAAAATGGAAATCGGGAAAGCACTCACACGAAACGTAAACTAACTATATAGTAGCTGATGGAACGCAACGCGGGACGTACGAAACTTGAACTTCCTCTTTGAATCGCGTGGCCGTACGTTAAAACGTCACTACGTTCGTGTTGGTTGAGGAAAAAGTCCGAGTGTGTGTATGCTATGGGTGTGATCGGACAAATCAATTAAGTCAAAAATCCAAGGGAAATTTTGTTGGATGTCCGACCGTGTGTACGAGCCTTTAGTGTCAAAATAAAGAGAATAAAAAATGCACTGGACTTCATTCAAAACACATACAAAAAATGCATCAACAAACAAGTGTAAATGCATATGCAAAAACACATCCAGAAAACACTGAACTTGTGGTGTAAACAAGCCCTCATGGTTGGAAACTCAATGACAAGCTACATTATTCGTGATACCTGTTTGGGTATATATGAGATGTGCTGAAGGATGTGGTCATCAAAAAACCTGCAAGGGAAGAATACTCAAAGATATCCAATGTTTTTCCAAGAATACTGCAATTCCCCTTAAGCCTCGTACACACGCTACGATTGTTGGCCAAATGAGTGCCTGATTTTTGTCAAAAGAACGTGTGCCAGGATCTTGTCTTGCATACTAACGGTACACAATTGTCGTGGCACAAATACGAACATAGTGATATACTACGAGGAATTTTTGCTGACAAAATGTGAAGTGAGCTGCTAGGAGACACAAGAGGTGTTTGCACTGAAGCTATCTCTCCTCTCAACACTTGTGCCTGGTTTTGGGATCACCATCTAGAGACTTTTTGCTCACTACATATTATTTAGTGTGTTTTCTTGCCAAATTATTGGCAACCATTTTGTCACCATCTCACCATGTTGGATTTATGTCACTTGGTTCCTGTATTTTGTTTCTATGTTTGCTGAAGAAATTTTAATGTCTCTGGATCACATATTGCTTTTATTGAGAGGTTTACCTATTGCCTTTATTGTATAGCCTACACTTTCACCTAATTTACACATTCAGTATGCCTATCAGTCACACTGTCCTTTTTGTTCTTCGAGTTACACAGCGCAGACACGCAGGCTAGTCAAGTTCCTCCGCCCCACATCCATGTCTTTATGGACCATACATTGTGCACTGGTCCAAATCATTTGGTTGAGGGGGGATAATGGTGTGGGGTTGTTTTTCAGGGGTTGGGTCTGGCCCCTCAGTTCCAGTGAAGGGAACTCTTAAGGAATCAGCATACCAAGACCTTTTGGACAATTTTATGCTCTCAACTTTGTAGGAACAGTTTGGGGATGGCCCCTCCCTGTTCCAACATGACTGCCCATTAGCGCACAAAGCAAGGACCATAAAGACATGGATGAGCGAGTTTGGGGTGGAGGAACTTGACTGGCCTGGACAGAGTTCTGACTTCCACCCTATAGAACAACTTTGGGATGAATTAGAGCGGAGATTACAAACCAGGCCTGACCTTACAAATGCACTTCTGCAAAAACGGTCAAACATTCCCATACACACACTCCTAAACCTTGTGGACAGCCTTCCCAAATGAGTTGAAGCCGTTATATTCGCAAAGGGTGGGCCAACTGAATATGGACTAAGACTGGGATGACATTAAAGTTCATGTGCATGTAAAGGCAAACGTCCCAATACTTTTGGTAATATGGTGCAACTGTGATGGTATAACTGCAGCTTTAATAGGGTTATATTTGTTTTTTAAACACAAGAACAAAAAGCGGCACCTTTTGAACATAGCATCTAAAACTGTTTAATAAAAAGTGATAAGTAATAAAAACACCCACAAACTAGCAATATGGGTGGGAATATCTGTTAATGTTATCATCTGTGCTGTCCCGGGGGGTGGGCTGCCCGATATCACTAGAGGTGTCCATGTTTCATCCCTTGTTCTGGTATTGGCGGTGGAACCCAGCGCTCGCGGCAATCGGGGATGGATCACAGGAGCACGGCAGCGGTGTCATCACTTCCGGGTACAGGGTCAGTGGGGAGGTGCGGCATTCGAAGCATGCATGCTTCTTCCTCAGGCTCTGCTGGGGCCATCTTTGAAGAGGGTAATTATACTAGGCTCAGTGCTACCTGACTGGCTAGATAGGTAACCACAGGGTTGGACTGGCCATTGAGACTACAGGGAGTTTCCCGGTGGGCCGATGGCTCAGTGGGCCGGCTTAAGTGACAGCGGACCGCCGCCCCCTCTGCTCCTCTGTCTCTCCCTTCCCGCAGTGCTCACCTCCTCTCCCTCACTGCATCGCTCACCTGGGGGGAACAAAGAAGCAGGGGGAGGACCAGAGGAGCAGGGGGGACGACAGAGGAGAATGGGGGAGGGGACAGACAGCTGACTCAACAGCTATGGCCTGGGAGTTTCTCACTTCTGCCTAAACTTGTCCCATAAGGGGGGGGGCACCAAACTGATTCTTTGCCCCGGTTGAAATAATGTCTAGCTTCCCCACTGGTACTGCCTATAAGAGTACCAGTACCAGCCATTCTACTCTAATAAAGTAGAATGGCTAGTGGCTAGTGAAGGGGGAGAGGGGGCTTGGGTGGCCGAGGGGGGGGGGGGTGCAGGAGTTGTCCGGCTGCCATGGGAGAGACCTGTCAAAGTGGGCCAGTCTGGATGAAGCCAGGACCAAATTTTCGTCCCAGTCCAGCCCTGGGTAACCATGTGGACACATGGAGACCGCGGCAATCGAGTAAATAAAATCATACAAGATTTCCCTAATACTGACGGACTTGGCTTAGTGGGAAATAATTACTAGACAAGATTGCTCAATAAATATCATATCTGAAATATTAATACAACAAATGGGAAAGATTTAAAAGGGTACTCTGAGATCGGTAAGAAATTAGGTACTTACACACGATCAGAATTGTCGATCTATAGATATATTTACAGGGAAATTTAAGCGGACAATATATATTTTATGTGCTTAAGAGATTTTATTGAAAGTAAGAACGCATAGGAGTTGCACATATTATAGATATATATTGTGTGTATATGTTGTTTGTATTGACACATACAGAGAGAAGTGTTGGGACAATGTTAATAGATGTGGGGCAATTATAATAAAATATTTATTTCAATGCCTTCATTTAGGCCCCCAGGCGATAGACTATCCAGGGTGTAAATCCAATAATTTTTCCCTTTCGCACAACCTCTTGTAGCGTTCTGCTTAGGGAAAATGTTTGGAGGTGGCCTCTATGACCCAAACACGAAATCCTACAGAGGACTGTTGATGAAATTCTTTAAAGTGCCTTGCGACATTATATTTATCCAAACATTTTTCTACAGAGTTACGGTGTTCCCCAAACGGAGGGTTGAGTAGGGTGTGGATAGTGTGGATGGACAGGTCAGGCAATATACAGCATACTCAGAAGAGAATGTGAAAAAGTCTGGTATGGTATATTGCTTAAAGGTTTGGGAACAACTGCGCTAAGGTGAAAGATTGGGATTAATAAGCAGCAATTAGATTGTGTATAAACAAAGTAGATAACGGATAAAGAGAATAACTGCGCTAAACCCAGATGTGCACTTGTGTTTAAAACTGATGACCAAGTGCATGTGCTAAACCACTGTATTTATATTTGATGTAAAAATAAATTCAATGGAGTCAGGGGGCCATAATAGCCTCTCTGCTAGCAATAATGTGTATGAACCAAGTGATCAATAACATAAATATTATAAACCATATCTACAGTGATTGTTAAAAGAAAAAATAACAAAACATATAGTGATATAAAGTCCAATAAAGTCCAAAAATGAATTTTAAAAAGTAAGTGGTAAGTCCATATAGCAAATGAAGACACCCGTGAAGATTCCAGAAATGTTGTAATTAAGCACCAAACGTGAATCCTCCACCAATCGTGCAGCTGCTTACCAGAAATCTGGGTCCTGCCGGACCACTATCAACATATCTCTTAACCAAAGATTTTAAGGCAGTAGTGAGTCCTCCACTTGTACTAGAACCAATCCGTACTCAACGATGGATATAGAAGACAAACAAGACAGAGCTCCACATGGCATAAAATCCGGGTGATTTATTTAAAAACAGTAATAACACTATGTACATACAACTCACAATTTAGTTGAAAAAAAACAGCAATTGGCCTGTAACGCCGGCCGGACGTATCAGGAACAAAGAGCCACTCGTTGGAGTAATGAAGGGGATGGCGTCCACACGTCACTCACTCCACCCGACGCGTTTCGTGACAAGATCACTTCGTCTCGGGGTACGAGTGGCGTGGGACGCCACCCCTTTTTATAGGGACACAATAATAATCAGACAATCAATTAATTTCACTGACCAAGCCTCGCTCCGGGATCCGCACGTGCACCGGAAGTGTATCAAACTCCATCCGGGTCGCTAAGCTCACCGGAAGTGAATACTCGTTGGTTGCCCAGTGTCTCCGCCTGAAAGGGCGGACACTTGCAGTGTATGTGATATCCACCGCAGCGGGGCGTGGTAGGAACACCCAAGGGGCGGGACCATGATGTCACTGCTCAGGGTGCTATTCAATAAAAACAATATAGTTCCACACACTGAGTGGCAGAATAATCAAATGCTACTCGAGATCGCAATATATGTGCCACGGAGCTGGGCACTACCCGAACACCCCCATATTGGGGATTAAGTGTGTATTCACCGAGATACAACTACTAATCGTGTACCAATATATGGTACTTCGTTAAGTGTGGTCTCCCACATAATAGAAATGATTTAATTTTCACTATTAATTTATTTATAATTATTTATTCATAAACACTTTGGTCAATGTGGTTATTCACATTTTAGAGATGATCTATTTATAAAAACTTTTTATCAACTCAAAAAAAAAAATTTCTTCATAACTTTTTCCTATCTTTCATAATTATCTATTTAGTGTGGTCACTTACACAATATAAATGATCTAATTTTCACTAATTAATTTATTAATAATCTATATTCATATATATGTAAATCTATAATATGATCGATGTAAAGTCATTCTATGTCATGTCATTCAGACATAGGTTGTGCTTTTAGCTCAAGGACTTGTATAGACGCACTGAGCTTTTGTATTTAGCGCTATCAGGTTTAATCTCCAGCAGCCTTACATCCAATGCCATCGGCCTAGAGGGATGGGGGGTAATTCGCCGTACTAAGACATGAGCCGCTCTATGTGGAACGCAATCACCCGGAGGTGATTGGTTGGACGCATGCGCGAATACTCATGGTGAGATCTGGTCCATGGCGTCGCGATTTAGTTTGATATCCAACATCCAATTTTAATTTTTTTTAATTTCTATATGTATTTTTTATATGTGGTTTCTCTGCTGGGTGGAGTTTTCGATGCTGCTCCGTGGCACATATATTGCGATCTCGAGTAGCATTTGATATTCTGCCACTCAGTGTGTGGAACTATATTGTTTTTATTGAATAGCACCCTGAGCAGTGACATCATGGTCCTGCCCCTTGGGTGTTCCTACCACGCCCCGCTGCGGTGGATATCACATACACTGCAAGTGTCCGCCCTTTCAGGCGGAGACACTGGGCAACCAACGAGTATTCACTTCCGGTGAGCTTAGCGACCCGGATGGAGTTTGATACACTTCCGGTGCACGTGCGGATCCCGGAGCGAGGCTTGGTCAGTGAAATTAATTGATTGTCTGATTATTATTGTGTCCCTATAAAAAGGGGTGGCGTCCAAAGCCACTCGTACCCCGAGACGAAGTGATCTTGTCACGAAACGCGTCGGGTGGAGTGAGTGACGTGTGGACGCCATCCCCTTCATTACTCCAACGAGTGGCTCTTTGTTCCTGATACGTCCGGCCGGCGTTACAGGCCAATTGCTGGTTTTTTTCAACTAAATTGTGAGTTGTATGTACATAGTGTTATTACTGTTTTTAAATAAATCACCCGGATTTTATGCCATGTGGAGCTCTGTCTTGTTGTCTTCTATATCCATCGTTGAGTACGGATTGGTTCTAGTACAAGTGGAGGACTCACTACTGCCTTAAAATCTTTGGTTAAGAGATATGTTGATAGTGGTCCGGCAGGACCCAGATTTCTGGTAAGCAGCTGCACGATTGGTGGAGGATTCACGTTTGGTGCTTAATTACAACATTTCTGGAATCTTCACGGGTGTCTTCATTTGCTATATGGACTTACCACTTACTTTTTAAAATTCATTTTTGGACTTTATATCACTATATGTTTTGTTATTTTTTCTTTTAACAATCACTGTAGATATGGTTTATAATATTTATGGTATATTGCTTACCTTTGCACATAAAATTTTATTGTCTGTGTGCAACGTGTTTGCACGTAAGACACAAAGGTTTCCTGCACTGGTACATTCCCTTGATGTCGGAAATGTTAGTGAGGCACTTGCAGTTGATCCTGATGTTTTTTTTATTTTGCTAGGGGTCATTTGGGCCTTGATATTTTTTTGTAAATGTATTTGGTGGTCAAAAAGTGGATTTATATATTTTGTAGCTATTGTAGATTACGGTATATTCAAAAGTTTATTTGTACACCGAGTTCAGCTGTATTTTTTTTTTCTTGTGGGCTGCATACATATTTTAGTTCTTGTTCATAGTGAACAAAACAATTACAGTTTTGTCCCTATTTACTGGGGGGGGGGGGGGGGGGAGTTTACACTATGCAATAAGAAAAAAAAGCCTTCTGTGTGCAGAAGCCCTCCTAATATTTACCTGAGCCCGATCTTTCTCTAGCAATGTGCACAAGTGCCTCAGTCATCCGGGTCTCTCCCTTCTGATTGGCTGAGACACAGCAGTGGCGCTAATTGGCTCCCGCTGCTTTCAAAGTCAGTGAGCCAACAAAGAGAGAGAGAGGGGGGGCGAGGCAGAACCGCAGCTCTGTGTCTGAATGCACACACAGAGCTGTGGCTCGGGTGCCCCCATAGCAAGCGTCTTGCTGTGGGGGCACTGGACAGGGAGGAGGGGCCAAGAGAGCTGGCGAGGGACCCGAGAAGAGGAGGATCGGAGCTTGTTCTGTGCAAAGCCACTGCACAGAGCAGGTAAGTATAACATGTTTGTTATTTTTAAAGAGAAAAGAAAGGAGACTTTAAACCCACTTTAATGTAATAATTAACCTTTCCAAGGGCAGAATACTGTTTTTAAAAAAAGTGTATAATTTCTCCAAGTGGCAACTTGTTAAACTATGTAAAAAGAAAATGTGAAATTAGTGGACATGGGTTTAATAATAGAACGCCAACAATAACAAAAACTAGAACATTGGAATGAGCAGCAGAATTTGCAACTTGTCCTTTTCAACGACATCCTTGTGTAATCAAAGAGTTTCTCCACATGTGCATGTAGATCCTTGCACATGATCCAGAACTTGACCCTCTCTTCTCTACAGGATTTGCAATAACAGGATGGACCCAGTAGCTTTGCCTATTCCTTTTTCATCCATCAACAATGAGGTTGTTGCTATAGCTGCTGTCATCAGAGACACAGTTTCATTGGACATGGCTGAGGAGCACAAAGCACCCCACTGCATACAGGAACAGAAAAAACCCAGGAAGAAGAAACGCACAACAACAATAGCGTTACAGATAATACTTTTTTTTCATTAACTAACACAGACACGCTTGAAGCTAGCTATTGCCTACAAATCCAGTCTTATGCCCTGTACACACGATCGGTTCATCCGGTGAAAACGGTCAGATTTTTTTCATCAGATATCCGATGAAGCTGACTTTCATCAGTCTTGCCTACACACCATCAGTTAAAAAAATTATCGTGTCAGAATGCGGTGACGTAAAACACAACAACGTGCTGAGAAAAATGAAGCATGCGTCAACTTGATTCTGAGCATGCGTGGATTTTTAACCGATGGACGTGCCCACAGACGATCGTTTTTTTCTATCTTTTTTTAACCATCAGATAATTTTAAAACAAGTTCCTAGTTTTTTCACCGATAGATAAAAAAACGATGGGGCCCACACACGATCGGTTCGTCTGATGAAAACGGTCTCATCAGATGAACCGATCGTGTGTACGCGACATTAGAAAGGAAACATAAGTCAACATTCTTGCATGTGATGAGCCATCATCTCAGATGTATGATAAATAGAATATCTATTGAATAGTATTTGAGGATTCATCAAATCTGTAGGGATGAGAAGCAATATAAACAGGGACATATACCATACATTTTGGAAAAGAGGATATTCCCATAATTATATTTGTAAGAACCATGTCAAAGCTAGCGGAGGATGGAACGCTTATCACATGAGAGGGTTCACCCAGAAAAGACACCAATATGTATGATTGCTCGCTCAATTTTGCTCTAATTAGGGGCAGCACAGTGGCATAAGTGGTTTGCACTAGGGTTACTGGCTTAAATCCTAACCAACGGCACAACCTGCCTGGAGTTTGCCTGCTCTCCCTGTGTGGGTTTCCTCCAAGTACTCCGGTTTCTTCCCACACTTCAAAGACATGCTGGTAGATTAATTGGTGGCCTTGTAGGTTAATTGGCTCCTGTCTAAAATGGTAGGTACCTGGTCATTTGCTTTGGTCTCAATTGGCCCTAGCATGTATGTTATTAAGGGACCGTAGGCTGTAAGCTCCTTGATGGCAGGGACTGAATGTACAATATACAGTGTCTCACAAAAGTAAGTAGACATTTTTGTAAATATTTTATTATACCTTTTCATGCGACAACACTGAAGAAATTAACTTTGCTCCAATGTAAAAGTAGTGTGTGTACAGCTTGTGTAACAGTGTAAATTTGCTGTCCCCTCAACATAACTCACACAGCCATTAATGTCTAAACTGCTGGCAACAAAAAGTGAGTACACCCCTAAGTAAAAATATCCTAATTTGGCCCAAAGTGTCAAATAATTTGTGTGGCCACCATTATTTTCCAGCACTGCCTTAACCATCTTGGGCATGGAGTTCACCAAAGCTTCACAGGTTGCCAGTGGAGTCCTCTTCCACTGCTCCATTATGACATCACGGAGCTGGTGGATGTTAGAGGCCTTCCGTTTGAGGATGTCCCACAGATGCTCAATAGGGTGTAGGTCTGGAGACGTGCTTGGCCAGTCCATCACCTTTACCCCCAACTTCTTTAGCAAGGCAGTTGTCATCTTGGAGGCGTGTTTGGGGTCGGTATGTTGGAATACTGCCCTGCGGCCCAGTCTCTGAAGGGAGGGGATCATGCTCTCCTTCAGTATGTCACAGTACATGTTGGTATTCATGGTTCCCATAATGAACTGTGCTCCCCAGTGCTGGCAGCACTCATGCAACCCCACACCATGACACTCCCACCACCATGCTTGTCTTTGTACTCTGCAAACTTGTCTTTGTACTCTTCACCAGGTTGCCGCAACACATGCTTGACACCATTTGAACTAAATAAGTTTATCTTGGTCTCATCAGACCACAGTACATGGTTCCAGTAATCCATGTCCTTAGTCTGCTTGTCTTCAGCAAACTGTTTGGGGGCTTTCTTGTGCATCATCTTTAGAAGAGGCTTCCTTCTGGGACGACAGCCATGCAGACAAATTTAATGCAGTGTGCGGCGTATGGTCTGAGCACTGATAGGCTGACCCCCCCACCCCATCAACCTCTGCATCAATGCTGGCAGCACTCATACGTATTTCCCAAAGACAAACTCTGGATATGATGCCGAGCACGTACTGGCAGCACTCATACGTATTTCCCAAAGACAAACTCTGGATATGATGCCGAGCACGTGCACTCAGCTTCTTTGGCTGACCATGGCAAGGCCTGTTGAGTGCAACCTGTCCTGTTAAACCACTGTATGGTCTTGGCCACTGTGCTGCAGCTCAGTTTCAGGGTCTTGGCAATCTTCTTATAGCCTAAGCCATCATTATGTAGAGCAACAATTATTTTTTTCAGATCCTCAGAGAGTTATTTGCCATGAGGTTTTATGTTGAACTTCCAGTGACCAGTATGAAAGAGTGAGAGCGATAACACCAAATTTAACACATCTGCTCCCCATTAACACCTGAGACCTTGTAATACTAACGAGTCACGTGACAGAGGTGAGGAAAAATGGCTAATTGGGCCCAATTTGGACATTTTTACTTAGGGATGTACTCACTTTTGTTTCCAGTGGTTTAGACATTAATGGCTGTGTGTTGAGTTATTTTGAGGGGATAGCAAATTTACACTTTTCCAAAAGCTCTACACTCACTACTTTACGTTGCAGCAAAAGTGTAATTTCTTCCGTCTTTTCACAAAAGATATAATAAATTTTTTTATAAAACGTGATTGGTACTTACTTTTGTGAGATACTATATATGTAAAGTGCTTGCATCAATTGTAAGTACCTGTATTAAGTAAAATAATTGGCACAAGCTGTGAGATATTCAGGCACACACTACAACAACAGCAGAAATAGATAGCCCTTTTGTACAACTGGTGGCCAGAAGGGCCAAAGAAATAGGAAATTTGTGCTTACCGTAAAATCTTTATCGTGGAGTCCATTGAGATACATAGGGTTGTAAAATATTTTATGAAAGTGGGTCATTCAGCTATCTTCAGGAGGTTCAGACACTGGCAAAAAAAAAAAACTGTTAAGCCAGCCCACGCATAACCCAACTTCCAACCATGTCTCAGTTTTATGAGAAAGCAGTATATAAGTCTTTTTAAGGGCTGTACAAAATTCTATGGCAAGTGGGGCATCCAAAAGCAGTGCAACCGAAGGAGGAATCAGCAGATGTGTAATCTACCTAGCATTAACACCTGAATTAAGGATTGATGTACTATTACCAATATGGAGAAAGCTAAAAGAAACATGTATGATCAGCCTGGTGTTTCAGATCAGGAATGTGAAATTCAAAGAAGGAATAGGTACCAGAAAAAGCAATGGACCTCTACAAAGTGGAGGACGAATCAACATTCACTGTGTGTGAAGAAAAAAATAGAAAAACAAATGAGGGTACATAATTGTGAAGTGGAAGGAACATTTTGAAAAGTGTGGCATGCAGTTGTATTCAGCCCCCCCCCCCCCCCAAGTAAATACTTTGTAGAACCACCTTTCACTACAATTACAGCTGCAAGTATTTTTGGGTATGTCTTTATCAGCTTTGCACATCTAGAGAGTGAAATTTGTGCCCATTCTTCTTTGAAAAATAGCTAAAACTCTGTCAGAATGGATGGAGAGTGTCTGTCAACAGCAATTTTCAAGTTTTGCCCCCACCCCAAAGCGCCTTATCCCCGTGTTGATGCGGTCAAGGGCCTCTTCCCCACAACCCTGGCCGGTGGTTGTAGGGGTCTGTGGGCAAGGGGCTTATTGGAACCTGAAAGCCCCCTTTAATAACGAGGCCCCCAGATGCCAGTCACCCCCTTATGTGAATGAGTATGGGGTACATTGTACCCTTACTCATTTACCAAAAAAAAGTGTAAAAAATATCGGTGGTACTACACACCAGCTAGATTGGCTCGATTCATTTCAACCTACTCCCCGCTTTGCTTTCAAGGCTGCTCACAAGAAGGCTCTATGGCACACATTTGGTGGTCTTGCCCGAGGGCGTGCAGACTATGGGTCAGAGTTTATACCTTCCATACAAATCTTAAAAGGGACCCCTTTGAAGCCCTCCTTGGGAAACCTATTGTAGAACTATTACGTCCAGAGCGGCAATTGGCTCAGCATCTCTTTACTGCAACTAAATTGACCATTGCGAAAGCTTGGAAATCCCCAGCACTCAGTTTTGAAGTGGTAAAGAATCGTATGGATGAGGTCATGGTGAACGAAAAACTGACTCCTATCCTTTCAGAAACGCATGTCAAATTTCCCAGAGTCTGGCGGCCATGGTTCGCATACTCTCAACCCTCCTGATTTGATGATACACTTCTTACGATCTGATGCTCACCTGTGCGCACGCCCCATGGACTCCTTCTCATCTTTCTTCTCCTTTATACTGGACTTTCCCTTCCTTTTCACTGTTTCTTTCTTCCTCTTTTACTTTTGGCCGGGCTGAGATGGTTGTCACTGAAATATCATATTCATTGCGCTATCTTTTATTTCTGTTAACTGTTTATGAGGTATTGTGCCTGAAGGAGATTCCCCAGTCACGCAGCTTTGCCGACATGCGACCAGGCAACTATGCTGGTGCATTTTAACCATGGTCGCTCTACCCACCCAGGGACATTTGGATGGGCAAATCTTGGTTCTTTGTTTTTCCATTAAATTTTATGGGACATTAGGTGTGTTACCTGGGTGTGTGATACGGGTCTCTATGTGCCGTTATGTATTATCATTTTTATATTTCCTTGTTTGTCTACTGTACAATGTAACCATCTAAGCAAAATTGTATATGTTGTATTTTATGCCAATAAAGCCTTTTGTAAAAGAAAAAGTGTAAAAAATTAAAATAAAAACAGTACACAGGTTTTTGAGTAAGTCCATTAGTTAAAAAAAAAATTTCTCCCATGTAGATCCATCGTCAATCATGCCACTACTGCCGGACCCGAAAAAAGAAGGCTAACCGCCTACTGCAGGCTTTGCCATTTGACAGTTCTTGATATCACCAGGTGGCCCTGCCCCTTGCCTATTTAAAGCGAAGTTCCAGGCAAAAATTGAACTCCGTTTGAAACAAAAGAACGCCCCCCTCGATTTTGGAATTTTTGTTTATGTTTTCTTCGGGATTTCCTTCCCATGTTGCCGTGGAAAGATACGTCACTTCTACGTTTTATTTTTGTTCCCTCCTCCTTCCCCCATTGGCTTCTGGGACCTGTGTGTGACCCAGAAGATGACGGGACCATTCAGAAATCACTGGGCGACTCTCGCATGCTCAGTAGGAAACTGGCAGTGAAGTCCCTTACTTGCAATGCTAGCGATTGCACCTGAAGCCGATGTACGGATCGGCTTGGGGTGCGGACATCACAAATTTCCTGGACAGGCAAGTGTCCTTATATTAAAAGACAGCAGCTACAGTATTTGCATTATTTTCCCCAGGCTGGAACTCTGTTTTAAGAACTGTCAAGTGGCAGAGCCTGCAGTAGGTGGTTAGCCTTCGTTGACAGTGGAGCGTATTATTATTATTTTTTAATGGTCCAGCGGTGGCGTCGGGGTGGTGAGTGATGATGGATCTAAAATTAGGAACATTGATTTTTTTTTAAAAAAACATTTTAATAACGAAACTGATAAAAAAATCTGTGTACCGTTTATTTTTTACACTTTTTTGGTGAATGAGTAGGGGTACCCTTATTCATTCACATGGGGGGAGGGGGGTCAGGATCTGGGTGCCCCTTGTTAAAGGGGACTCCCAGATTCCTAAAAAGCCCCCTGCCTGCAGACCCCCACAACCACAGCCCAGAATTGTTGGGAAGAGGCCCTTGTCCTCATCAACTCTGGGACAAGGTGCTTTGGGGTGAGGGAGGGCATGTGGCCTGGTACGGTTCAGGAGGGGGGGCACTGGAAATGGTACAGATGTGCCACATTACAGGCAGACTAAGGGGACCCCCCCCAAGGCACTATATTTAAAGATTTTTTTTATTATTTCACTGCTCCTTTAAAAAAATAATTGCACTGATGCATGTCTCCCAGGACAGTACCCTGTGCCTCGTACCCTTTTTGTGGCCAATAACTTGCATATAAGGCTTCAAAATAGAGACTTTTGATTTTCCATGTTCGGTCCCATAGACTTTAACCACTTCTGGACCGCCTTCTGCACATTTACTGCGGCAATGCGGCCCACCTGCGCAAAACAACGCACCTGTATGTCGCTTTGTGCAGTAGCCTCAGTGGGTGTGCACTGATTGGACAGAGGGGAGCCAATCAGCAGATCGCAGTTCTGACAGGGGAGAACATAGAGATCTTGTGTTCCTGCTAAGCAGGAACACGGATCTGTGTTCTCTCAGTCAAAGCAATCCCCACACAGTAAATAAGCATCCCTTACCCCTTAGGGATACACTTAACCCTTTGATTGACCCCAATGTTAACCCCTTCCCTGCCAGTGTCATTAGTACAGTAACAGTGCATATTGTTCACATTGATCACTGTATTTGTCCGGCACAATGTCACAGTTCAACAAAAAAAATCGTTGATCGCTGCCTACAAATCGCTGATCGCCGTCATTACTTACTAGTAATTTTTTTTATAAAAATTCCATTAAAATATTGCATCGTTTGTAGACACTATAACTTTTGCGCAAACCAATCAATATACACTTATTGGGATTTTTTTTTTACCAAAAATATGTAGCATTATTGGATAAGTATTATAGCAGAAAGTAAAAAATATATATATATTTTTTTCAAAATTGTTGGTCTTTTTGTTTATAGCACAAAAAAAAAAAGCAGAGGTGATCAAATACCACAAAAATAAAGCTCCATTTGTGGGGGAACAAAAGAACATAAATTTTGTTTGGGTACAGTGTCTCACGCGCAATTGTCAGTTAAAGTAATGCAGTGACGTATCGCAAAAAATGGCCTGGTCATGAAGGGAGTAAAAGCTTCCGGGGCTTAAGTGGTAAATAAAGTTTGCGACTTAGGGACAAACTTTGTTCGGTCCATCTCTAGTAATTGGATACTGGAGCCCAGGAGTAACCAGGTAAATGCTGCTCTGTATATATTCCAAGTGGAATTCAATGGATTCTAAACATCTGGCTAGTCTGCAGAGGGTTAATATCCAAGTACCTTCCTTCTTTTGTCCCACATCAAATCTCAGTAGTTATGCCTCAGGATTAACAATATAAAATTCAAGAAGTCAAGTTAAAGGTTTAAAAAATGTAAGCTATGACTAGATAAAGTTTTATATGCACGGTGCAGCAGTACCAAAATAATATAACTATGAACTTCTGCTTCATTTAAAATGATCATGAACACCTATTAGCAGAGAAATGCCATTCAGGGTAAACTTTAGTCGATTAAAGATGGACTGACATTTAAGCCCTGCACAGTAGGCTCTATCTTGCCCTGTGAAGTCAATAGGTCATGTGGATAAAACTCATTAGTGTGCTACCCAGAGGTTTGGCCCCGGCTCCCTCCCGTCTCAAGCTACACACATAGACATAGCACTGCTTGTAAACTGAAAAAAAAAAAAACATCACAAGAAAATAATTTACATGCTGTTTAAACTACTTCCAAAAACGACTACGGTACATTTTAGATCCTTGATATTCTACCCAGTGACTGTATGGCAGGCTATTCCACTATGACAAATGAAGCTGCCTTTATTCAATTGCTGAGCATGCATGGATTTTCGCTTTTCATGCTGTTAATAGGAATTGCTCATTTTATAATGACTGTGTGCGTGTGTGTATATATATATATATATATATATATATATATATATATATATATTAGGGCTGTTACTGATCAAAATTGTTCTGTTTGATTAATCGATTTTTTTTTAAATCGATTAATCGACTAATTTCGATTAATTATAACGCACATACAGATCCAACTACTTTTAGCTGATCTCCTTGCAGGCCGATTCCCAGTGGTTGGCTACCAACCACTGGAAAAATGGATAGCAGGATACAAAAAACACAGAAAGGCAGCGCTCAATGGGAATAACATTAAAACTTTTATAGTCTTCAAGTAGGTAACCAAATAAATATTACACTGGAGATAAAATCGATGTAGATACATAAACTGTAAAAATGGTGCGAGTAATACCAAACGGTAGCAAAAGCAATCATAAAAACATGTAGCTAAGTATGATACTGGTATAAAAATGTGTACAACGATACCACTGCTGAATCCAGATGAGGAGGGGTTAACATCAGTTCGTCGGCATGTAGATGTCCCGTTAAGGGAACTATCACAACTCCCAGTGGATGGTTGTAGAATCCCAGGGTGATAGAGGGAAGTGATAGAGGGAAGTGTAACAGCCCTTGCGTGTGGCAGATAGTAAAGTCCCGCCGGCATGCAGATATGAAGGCACAGCAAAGGAGCCCTTCAGATGGACACGGCAAGCCCAGCCAGTGTCCGTGACGTTACTGGATCTCCGACGGAACTCCCTAAAGACCCGGAAACCGGCGGAGAGGTGAGTACCAATCAAAAGAATTTTAATCGATCAAAAAGATTAAAGATTAATCGATTAATTAAAAGTTAATTTGCACAGCCCTAATTAGATATATATATATATATATATATATATATATATATATATATATATATATAAATATATAAACTGTGCATTTAGGTATGCATATTTTTGCGCTGTTACATTGATCCAGCTTTTAGATAAACACCAGCAGGGATGTTCTGAACCCACGCACCAAACCCATCATGACTAACACTTCACTTTTAATAAACAGCAATATAAAAGCCATAATATATATTCATTATATTATAGGTTTTATATAGTTGTTAATAAAAGCGAAGTGTCAGGTCATGACGGGTTTGGTGCGTGGGTTCAGTACATCCCTGCTGGTGTTTATCTATGTTTTCTACAACAGGCCAGTCTTGTAGAACAAGTATACATCAGGCTGTTTTATATTTTTGGTTTAACCAGACCATCTTGGACCAATGTAAGCATGTATGTGCCATACCTGGAAGATTCCTTGCAAGATGGAAATGACCGTAGTAGGCGCCGCTAACACAGTGATGTGTCGAGCGGCTGTTTTGCTTCTTAGTAAACACAGGTGGTTACTAGCTTGGCAGGGACGCCATTTCAAAAATCCCTTTCAGTTTCTCAAAGAAGGCAAAGCGTTCTCGGATTTATTGAGGTAAAGAGGCGGGGAGGTGACATCATGATCTCCACCTCATTTAATCAGAGATGCTCTCCATTCCTTGAGAAGATGCAACATGTTCACTAGCGCCTGAGTTAAACAAATAACCTCCTGTGTTCACTAGTGCAGCTGCCCCTACAGGATGACACCTGGCACACACAATGATAGTGCATAGCAGCATAACTATAATACTGGATTAAAAATATAATCAATGGAACCAACGCTCATCAGGTGAAATACATGGCCGTATATTTACTGTGAACCAGGAAAATTTCCTGTTTAACCACTTTAGCCCCGGAAGAATTTGCCCCTTAATGACCAGGCCATTATTTGCGATACGGCACTGCGTCGCTTTAACTGACAATTGCACGGTCATGCGACGTTGTACCCAAACAATTTTTTTTCCACAAATAGAGCTTTCTTTTGGTGGTATTTTATCACCTCTGCGGTTTTTATTTTTTGCGCTATATACAAAAACAGACCGCCATTTTTTTTTAAAAAGCTATATTTTTTACTTTTTGCGATAATAAATATCGCCCACTCCCCCCAAAAAAAATCTTCATCAGTAAAGGCCAATATGTATTGTTCTACATATGTTTGTAAAAAAATATATAAAAAAATAGCAATAAGCATATATTGATTGGTTTGCGCAAAAGTGGCTACAAAATAAGGGTTGGATTTATGGCATTTATATATATATATTTTTTTTACTAGTAATTGGGGCGATATGCGATTTTTAGCAGGACCATGACATTGCAGCAGATTGGACACTTTTTTGGGATCACTGACATTTATACAGCGATCATAGCTAAAAATAGCCAGTGATTACTGTAAAAATGTCACTGTCAGGGAAGGGGTTAACACTAGGGGGCGATCAAGGGGTTAAGTGTGTCCTAGGGAGGTGTTTCTAACTGTATGGACTGCCTGAAAGAAGATAGAGAATTCTGATCCTAATCACTGGGAGCAGCAGATCACTCTCTCCTCTGACAGATACGGGGATCTGTCTGTTTACACTGACAGTTCCCCATTCTGGCTCTGTGAAGCAATTGCAGGTAGCCGGTTCATGCAAAGTCTGGGTGTTGTTTTGATCTGAATTGGGGAGTGACCCAGTGTGGAGCTGGGTGACTCACAGGCAGCATCACAAAGACCTCTCCCTTCTTTCCAGAAATGTTCAGGTGTCTTCTGGAAAGGAAGGAGGAGAAGAGAGAAGAGAAGATGCCTGGGGTGTCCTGAGGAGCCCAGACCAATACCTTTGATTGGCAGGGGGCAGGCCTCCTTAAATACCCATGCTCAGCACAGCTGAGGGAGGAGTTGGTGATTGGGTGGAAGATGGAGATAGTGTTAGGCTGTCGTGGCCTTTTAAGGGAGCTCCCCAGTCGGGGTGGTCACCTTGGGCCTGGGCTCGGGTGCGGACGGGAATCTCTTACAACCCACAGATGTGCCCTGACTAGGAGGCACAAGAGGCGCAAGAAAGGACAGCAGGAGAACACTGCCGGGCAAGTCTCCAGGATTTCCACAGAGGCAGCCAAGAGGGCTGTCGAGTGACAATCAGGATGACTGGGAGGCACGCCTGAGAGAACTGAGATGGAGCAGTCTGGGATGGGTGTAGAGCTAGTCAGGGGGATTGTGGTGGCATGGGCATGGGAATTGTGGTGGCATGGGCATATATATAGTTATCAAACAACCAATAAAAAGTGCAATGTGCTAGCTGCACTGAAAATAGTCCAATGACAAGCAATCTTGCTCCTATACAGTAGGTTCCAGCAAACAAAAGGTTCAATGTTGGTGGTGCTGTATACAGATAAGTGCCGCTATCTCTTCCACCCGATAAAAATGTGCCACCATCACCAATGGTTAAAATCAACACTCACCAGACCCCAGATATTAATAGGCTCCAAGGTGGTGTCTTTTCTTTATCCGTCAGTGGGTGTTACCTCCTTTTTCCTTTTACAAGGTATCCTTAAATCCTCAAAGACAAGGGGCTCATCATGGTGTAGTATGTTAAAAATATATTTATTTAAAAAAGGTAAAAAATAACACTTACAATATAAAGTGCCTCTGACCGGCACTGAGTGTCAACCGTTAAAAGCCGCTGACCAGCATTTAAATGGCGTCCTAGGAGGTGTGCATGCCCCGCTTTTCTCCGCATGTGTTGCTACAAGGGGTCCTTGCGTGCTAATGTGCTTCACCCTCTATGTGTGTGTCCAGGCAGCCCGGATAAAGAAAAGACAGCACCTTGGAGCCTATTAATATCTGGGGTCTGGTGAGTGTTGATTTTAACCATTGGTGATGGTGGCACATTTTTATCGGGTGGAAGAGATAGCGGCACTTGTCTGTATACAGCACCACCAACATTGAACCTTTTGTTTGCTGGAACCTACTGTATAGAAGCAAGATTGCTTGTCATTGGACTATTTTCAGTGCAGCTAGCACATTGCACTTTTTATTGGTTGTTTGATAACTATATATATATATATATATATATTTTTTTGCTATACATAATTTTTTGGGGATTACCTGTTTCCAATACCAGTTATTGGACAATTCACGGTGCAGTTGGCACATTGCACATTGTGTGTTTTATATAGTATACTTTTTTCTGTATTGTTTTCATTATTTAGCCGGCTAGTAGCAGCAACGATAGCCACTCTTTCACAGGAGCACTGTGGCATATTGATTGATGTGTATGCCGATACACCAATTTATATTTGTGATTCAAAAACTGTGTCACATATGCATGATTTAAATTTAATTTATATATTTTATATAATTTATATAATTTATATATTTTCACAGATTGTTTGTATTTAGGTTACTCACATTTAAGATTGGGCACATTGTGGCCCTGATATAATACACCCTCAACCATAAGTGGAATATATATATCAAGTCACAGCTCACATTTCCAGAGATTAAACCCTCTGGATAATTAGATCAGCGCAGTAACATTTTTTCCTATGCATTATTAACCCCTACCAAGGGCACACAGTACTGAAGCAGATCACGGTTTATATTCATATTCATTTTATTTTATTTTGCGCCGGTGACACTCACAACCAAGTGGAAAGAGGCAGCTGTAGCCAGGAGGGCTGGCAGAGCCTGAAGATGTGGTACTGGGCCCAGTAGCCATGTGGACAGCTAGCACTAGCTACATTTTGCTACACAAAAAGGGGCCCACGGTCCCTGCCTGCAAATGGAATTTGCCAAGGCCTGACTGAGTCAAAGTCAGGCCTACAAATCAGTGCTAGCTTGTCAGGAAAGTTCAAGCAAGTGATGTGCTGGATAGAAGAGAGGTGTATATACTGGATTTGTATATAATCTCAAGTCCCTGAACTGTTTAATAATCAACTGGGCATCTCATAATTCCAAGCCAAGTTTATTCCCCTCAATAAAAACATAAAAACAAGTGCAAGGACTGTTTCATGCCTTTGGATGCTTTGTCTGGCTGGGCAGGTTGACAGACGGACTACAATACTCGGCAGCCCTTACATGGCTACCGCAACATTTATGAAGTCTGACGTATTAAAAAATTGAAGCAGCTCTTTGCAATAGTGTAGGGCATTTGTTAGTAGCTGGTGGTTTTGAATACATTTGATATTCTTAGATGATCAACCCAGAGGTAACAGTTGATTTGGTGGTATTCATTAGGTACTGGAATTCTGCTTACAGTGCTGGCATCCCCAGATGTGGGCAGGATGAGCTGGTAAAAAGCTACATATTTAAATCTGAACTCCATTTTTCTCATCACTTTAGTTGGTTTGGACCAAGCTGGTCTAAACTATTTGCATCACTAAGCGCTGCACTGGCTCTAAAAACTGTATAAACTGCACGTAGCTTCAGCCACATTTCGGCTGTGAGACAGGGACCTCCCAGAACAAAATAAGAGTCAGTCTGAGCGACGCTTAGCCATTCACAGGCAGCTTTGTACTCTGTGAATGAATACAAAGCTTCTTTTGATTGGCTAAGGCGTGCTAATGACATCACACTCTCCAACTAGGCCAATCAGATAAAGCTTTGTATTTATTCACAGAATACAAAGCTGCCCATGAATAGCTGAGCGCCATTTAGACCGACAAAGGGAAGTCTCTACCTCACAGCCAGAACTCAGCACTGCGTACTGTATTGTAGCTACAGCTACATACAATTCATACAGTGACTAGAGCCGGTGCAGCCATTAGTTACCGGGAAATAGTTTATTTGGACCAGTTTCATCTATATACATTTCCTCTTACCTTCTTTTACTACATTATTTATTTGACACAGAGTTGAGAGAACTTGCCTAATGGAACACATGGACACTCTGGATCTCTCTTATGTGAGGTTCCGGGAAGTGGGACCCCTAACCCCATACAAAAAGCAACAAATGTGCAAATAATGATATTTGCACATTTGTTGCCTTTTGTATGTATTTCAACATTATCTTTAGTCATTGTCATTTTACTGTAATGCTATGTAACCTGTGCTGGAAACGTTAAATAAAGGAATAGAAAAAAAAAATAACCTAGCTCTTAGAAGAGTCAGAGTTTTCTGTCTTTTAATGCCAAAGACCTACTCATAACCAATTATGAGCAAGCAAATAGTTGAATAGACTGTTGAAGTGCACTGACTCATCAGTATGAAAGTACAAATGTCAAGGCCAATCAACAATGTCATTGTCTTTCTGCGAATACCTGTGCCCATTTAACCCTCTGCCATCTTTCCAGGTTAACCAATGAATTGGGTATACTTATTCTGCAATCTCCCTGTATGATGGATCACACAGATTTTAGGGGTATGTGCAAAGAGAAGCTAGTATTACATTTCAGGCTGCTAAGAACAATGTTTGCATTTGCAGCTTCCATATCTTAATTTATATATCTCTGCACACAGATGCAAAATTCCTGTTGGATTTCAAGAACACCTTTAAATGGCAACATAAAAATTTGAGAGGACTATAGGAAGGGCTTGGGTTTGTATGCTTTATTCTACTCTGTATTTTGTATCAGCACATGATGCTGTAAAGTGAAATATTTAAAAGAAGAGAAGCAGAGTGTGTGAAACTTTGCAGACCATTGCTAATTTGGAACAGAAATGTCTAACTTATATGAGTAGAAATAAAATCCTTCATGTATTAAATAGCAACTCCAGGTAACTACAAGCATAGTTTGGTGAAGTGCTAGTGTCATCTAGGAAGTTCAGTATTGTGCAAGAGTCTAAGAGACAGCTTGCAATATTCTGTATGTTTTGTGATTTGCCACATGTTGCAAAGCACAGGCCCATTCATTTCTTAGTGGCTCTCAATACGTGTCTACAGCCAAAAATAAGAACTTCACTTACTTTTTCTCAAGGCAGCAAATCACAACATATGAGTATTCACATCTGTAGGCTGTGTGCTGTTGAAGGGTCAGGTGTATGGTTTATCATGTTGACATGCGTTGGGGCCCCATCAAAAAGGCATATGGAAAGGTGGGAGGATTACATCACAAGCTCTACCTCAACTAATCATAGGAAGTCTTGCATTCATTGATTTAAAATACAAGACTTTTTGTGAATGGCTGAGCAGTGATCATCCTAACTCAACAGTGGTATGAGGACTTTCAGGACAATGATGGGAAGTTCTAGTACCACTGTCGGAACACAGCACGCTGTATACCTTATGTTGCTAATGCTACATAAAGTTTATACATTGCTGACAGCAGGTGCTTTTCTTAGTGAACTAAATAGTATGTTTTGGCCAGCCTGGCCCAAACTAGCCCAGCTTGACCCAAACTATTTAAAGTAATAGCAAAACTGGGGTTAGGCTTTAATGCAAAGTAATGCACCCAAAACAGCACTAAAGCGGTATTAAACTCAAAAGCAAATATTTTTTATATTGCAGCTTATGGGTTCTTAGATGTGATGGCTGCATTGGCTTTCTTTTTTAGGCTTTCCTTTTTTCAATTCTTTATTTAACAAAATAACGCAGTACAGAGGTCACATTCAACAATAGCAAAAATGACGAGCTGGTTGATGATTCAAGGAGTTGGTGATCGGGTAGAAGATGGAGATATAGTGTTAGGCTGTCGTTGTCTTTTAAGAGAGCGCCCCTGTTGGGGGGGGGTCACCTTGGGCCAGCGCCTTGGGCCTGGGAGGACAGGACCCTCTTACAACCCACAGAGGTGTCCTGATCAGGTGCCCTACCCCTCCTCTAGCCCCTACCCTCCTTTCGTCCGCCCCTTTCTCTCCCTTTGTCCTCCCCTCCTTCACTTTCACCAGTCACACCGTGATCAGGGGGTGCTTATTGTTTCCAAAACAAAAAAAAAACTTGGTGAAGCCATAGATCTCACACAACATCTAGTCCCAGGTCGTTTTCATAGCTGTGAAAACGACCTGGGACTAGATGTTGTGTGAGATCTATGGCTTCACCGAGTTATGACCATCACCCCAAGAGTGGGTCTAAGGCACAGTGACCTGATTCAGGTCGAATACGTGAGGTGAGAGGCTAGTGCATCTGTGGTGGAGGGACCCCATTCACCTGATAGACACACAGACAGAATTCTCACCGCTCCAGGTGAGCCTCGTGATGATCAGGGGTTGTTGAACCACCAGGGTGCTGGCAATGCGGTAATGGCAAAAAACAAAAGAACAAAAGCTGGACAGCCGCACTCCAAAATTTTCTTTAAAAGAGATGTCTTTATTTTCAACTGTGCATACAGTCACTGCAAGCCCACAAAAATCAGTATGGTCAACGTTTCGCACTGGCGTCAGTGCTTAGTCATGGCTCATGGCTAAGCACTGACGCCAGTGCGAAACGTTGGCCATACTGATTTTTTGTGGGCTTGCAGTGACTGTATGCACAGTTGAAAATAAAGACATCTCTTTTAAAGAAAATTTTGGAGTGCGGCTGTCCAGCTTTTGTTCTTTTGTTTTTTGCCATTCACCTGATACTGTTTTGTCTGCAAGATCACTTGGGGAAGACACTCGATTTATTATATGAAGTGTTACTCTTGGATGATTGCATATGGACAGTCATAAGTGACACTCGTGGATGACTTTAAGGACTTATAGTTATTTTACATTAAATATTTGTGCTGCAATATAAAGCCCCATATTTTCCTCACTCAGGTAGAAGATTTCACAAAGAGATGTGGATTTGTGACAAAAAATAAATGGTTGTCTGCATATACCAAATTTTTCAGGTGGGCAACTGTCCCTACAGATGTATGTTATGTCCGAGTTGTTACTAATCTTGCAAAAAAAAGGTTCCAATGTCAATATATCAAAAATCAAAGCCTAGAGAGGGCAGCCTTGATGAGTTCCATTCATGATCTGGCATTGTGGATGATGGCAAGGGCTTTGGTAGTATATTCCTAGCTTCATGCAAAGGTACAAAACCAACTTGACCAGTATGTATGTCAGGGACGTATGCAATTGGTCTCGTGGCAAGTATCTTAGTGAACAACTTGAGACTGGTATTAAGAAAAGGAGATGAGCACGTAATTTTGACAGAAGAGAAAATATTTTCCTTCCTTTGCGATTACTGTTATACGTGTATGTCGTGGAAATGGGAATCCAGAGACTAATCTATTAAAATATAAAATGTATGCAACAAGTATTGTGCAAAGGTTATATATAAATATATAAGTGAATAGCCACCGGACCTTCAGCTTTCCTGGACTGTATTTGTGATAGGGTCACTATAAAATTCCTCTTCAGTGAGAGGATGTAGCCCAGGTTCACACTGGGCTGCGGGAGTGAAGCAGTTTGAGTTCAGCTGAACTCGCACAATTTCACTCCCGCTGGCAGTCCCGATTTCGGTCGCGATTTCAGAGACATCTGTGCAGATGTCAATGTAAATCGCGGCCTCGTTTACACTGGTACGATTTGAGATGCGATTTAAGATGTCAAATCGGCGGCATTTGCCGGCAATTGCACCGTCCTAATCGGTGCGACGCCGCATCTGCGGCACTGCAAAGTAGTTCATTAGTAGCTCGCTATTTACATTGACATCTGTGCAGAAGCCTGCACAGATGTCTCTGAAATCGCGTCCGAAATCGGGACTGACAAGCGGGAGTGAAATCGTGCGAGTTCAGCTGAACTCGCACGGCTTCACTCCCGCAGCCCAGTGTGAACGTGGGCTTAAGGTCTCTGATGACAGACTCCAGGAGCCAGGGTATACCTGTATCCGTCAGATACTCTGCAATATCTGATGTCGAGGACATGATATTAAAAAGAGAATTATAGTAACCTTGCAATGTCAATGTCATCAATAGCATGCACTTTATGCTGGTCCTTGAACATAAGGTCTGAAATAAAGGAACATAACAAAATCTGTAACGCCAGGGTACAGTAGTTGTAGAGAAAACTCGAGAGCCACCCTGAATTGGGTGGCTCTAAGCTGTAGGGGTGCAAGCCTATGTGGGAGAGTGGGTGGAGACAGCTAGATTCGGGATCCCCCACTCCCAACTGAGGCCATGGTGTTTGAGTTGGTAGACATGAAATATAACGCACGTCCAAGAGACATGTAGATAAAAAAAAAAAAAAAATAGGAACAAGAGGGAAAAACATTTCCACATATAGTGTTATGAAACGGAGGCATTATACATACCGGTGTCTCAAATTACAACAAAGGAAACATGTATCAATTGGGGGGTGGGCAGGTGTGTCAGCTGGAAGGGACAAGAACAGCCTCTTTCATGGATCATTGATGGTGTTTAGCATCACCTTAACCACTTCAGATCCGGATTTACCCACTTTCTGACCAGGCTATTTTTTGCTATACAGTACTGCAACATTTTAACTGACAATTGCGCAGTCGTGCAATGTTGTACCCAAATTAAATTGATGTCCTTTTTCCCCCCACAAATAGAGCTTTCTTTTGGAGGTATGTGATCAACTCTGCATTTTTTTTTTGCGCTATAACAAAAAAAAAAGAAGACATAATTGAAAAAAAAAATATATATATAATATAATATAATATAATATAATATATATATATATATATATATATATATATATATATATATATATATATATTTTTACGTTTTGCTATAATAAAGTCTTCCAATATGCAATCTTCTACATATTACTGGTAAGAGAAAATCCCAATTAGCGTATATTGATTGGTTTACGCAAAAGTTATTGCGTCTACAAAATAAGGGATAGATTAATGCCATTTTTTTATTATAATTTGTTTAACCACTCTGCCCCGGAACATTTTGTTGCTAAATGCCCAGGCCAGGTTTTGCGATTCGGCACTGCGTCGCTTTAACAGACAATTATGCGGTCGTGCGACGTGGCTCCCAAACAAAATTGGCGTCCTTTTTTCCCCACAAATAGAGCTTTCTTTTGTTGGTATTTGATCACCTCTGCAGTTTTTATTTTTTGCGCTATAAACAAAAATAGAGCGACAATTTGGAAAAAAATTCAATATTTTTTACTTTTTGCTATATTAAATACCCCCCAAAAACATATATAACAATTTTTTTTTCCTCAGTTTAGGCCGATACGTATTCTTCTACCTATTTCTGGTAAAAAAAATCGCAATAAGCGTTTATCGATTGGTTTGCGCAAAATTTATAGCGTTTACAAAATAGGGGATAGTTTTATTGCATTTTTATAATTTTTTTTTTTTTTACTACTAATGGCGGCGATCAGCGATTTTTTTCGTGACTGCGACATTATGGCGGACACTTCAGACAATTTTGACACATTTTTGGGACCATTGTCATTTTCACAGCAAAAAATGCATTTAAATTGCATTGTTTATTGTGAAAATGACAGTTGCAGTTTGGGAGTTAACCACAGGGGGCGCTGTAGGAGTTAGGGTTCACCTAGTGTGTGTTTACAACTGTAGGGGGGTGTGGCTGTAGGACTGACGTCATCGATCGAGTCTCCCTATAAAAGGGATCACTCGATCGATGCAGCCGCCACAGTGAAGCACGGGGAAGCCGTGTTTACATACGGCTCTCCCCGTTCTTCAGCTCCAGGGAGCGATCGCAAGGGGGCGGGTTACCGACCGCCGCATGTACCGGGGGGGGTCCCGATCGGACCCCCGACCCGCGGAAAGGCGGGGACGTACCTGTACGCCCATATGCCTGTACGTGCCATTCTGTGGACATACATGTGGCGGTCGGCAACCGGTTAAATAGTAGTGGCGGTGATCTATGATTTTTAGTAGGACTGTGACATTGCGGCAGACAGATGTCACACTTTTGACACTTTTTTCGGACCAGTGACAATTACAGGTATACAGCGATCAGTGCTATAAAAAAGCACTGATTACTGTAGAAATGACACTGGCATTAAAAGGGGTTAACACCAGGGGCGATCAAAGGGTTAAATGTTCCCTTAACTGTGGGGGAGTGCACTGACAGGGAGTAGAGGGAGATCGCTGTTCTAATCACTAGGAACAGACAATCTCACTCTACTCCCCTGACAGAACGGGGATCTGTTTGTTTACACTGGCAGATACCCGTTCTGCCGCTGGACCTGCTGATCGGCTACCCTGCTAGCGAATGGGCACGAGCGCCCACAGATCGATGTGTATGCACCCGACATACAATGATGCCGTTTTGCACAGGAGAGATAACTTGCCACAAATTTCGGCGGCTGGTCCAGAACCAGTAAAGGTTTTTCTGGAACTGGTGGGATTCCACCCCAGAATACTGTTAACGGACTTGCTGCTGAGTTCCCTGGGTTCGAAATATGTCCAAATATGCTCCCTCACAATAATCTTTTGCTCTACTGTACCACGAGATAGCTGTAATCAATCACAGCAAAATTGCATGCGTTTAGTATCACTTAAAGATTTTTCTGGAACCGGTGAGATTCCACCCCAGATTATTATTAAGGACTTACATGGACTGACTGCGGAGTTCCTTGGGTTCTATATATGTCCAAATATGCTCCCTCACAATGAACTTTTGCTCCGCTGTACCATGTGATGGCTGTAACCAATCACAGCATCACAGTAGTAAACAAGGTTTCATGAATGAAACCTTTGGACAGTGTTCGATATTACTTTGATTTGCTTGATCATCACTGTAATAAGCAGAGAGTAAAAAAAAAAAAAACATGATCACCCCCTCAAAGTAGTACAGTGTTTCTATGGTAACACCGAACTTCTCTAGTGACAAAAAATTGCAAAAAGAGAAAAGGTCCAAAAAATATATACTAAACAAAAAAATGACATATGAATATATGTGAGATATATATGTGTTGTTGCCGCTCTCCACTGTTATGTGTTCCAACATCAAATTAATAAATTATAACCAAGAAAGTGCAGCAAAAATATGTGCCAAATACTTATAATCAAAATAGTGTACATCAGCAGACAATAAAACAGCATTGCAAATATAAATATTGCATCAGCTTGCAAATAAAGTGCAAAAATGACAGTCCACTCTGTTTTTTTTCTCTGTGCAGTCTATTAATACACACAGTCTCTTGCCAAATGACAGTCCATTGCTGGTATATTCTCTGTTTTAGAAATCGTCTGCTGAAATCAATACCTCATTGTGTACTCATTTCCTACATTTAATTGCACTATGAGTCTCTTGTTCATATCCGTATACGTTTTTAATGAAAGGTTGTATCAAAGAGATAAACTATCTCTATACCTTTCATTTTACACATTTTTCAATAGTCGGCATCACAAATATTGCGTTATGTAATTAATCGCTTAATCCCCATCTCTGTGCTAGGGCATAGCTACCCCACTCAGTCTAAATGATATTACTATTGTTAATTTTAGTTTATAATCCTTTTCGGCTTGCATTTCTGTCTCTTAATATACAAAATAGTCAACTTAACTACATCTAATAGATTGAGTTTGAGACTTTCAGGTTGCATTGAATGTTTATCAGTTTTTCAAAGATATACTGATCCCAATATACATATTTGAGTATCTGTATGGTATATTTTATCATTCCTTTTTGCACTTACTTTTTTTCTATTATTTTGGGTAAATTCTCAGTTCTCATCATGATACTATGCTAAATTTTCTTAAATGCAATACATCCTATTGTAATTGATGCATTACCACTGCTTCATTCCTCATTAAACCTAGATGTGATGATAGTAACTTATATGCCTATACATGGGTAGAATGTGTATATCACACAATTTAAGGCTTTAATTCTCCCCATAAAAGGAAAAAAAGCATTGCAACATTATAAACACCTGGGCGCAAAAATCATTATTTTACAAGAGAACCATATTGCCAGCACGGGTCACCCTAAGTATTTCCACAGAGCATATAACCAATCCTACCACATACTTTTTTTCCTCTAAATGTAGAGGTGTTGCAATCTTGTGTACCTTGTAAACTTACCATAGCCAACATATATGCACCTAATGAGACTACATCGTAATTTCACAAATTTCTGGAAATTTTGGAAAACTACCATTCTTCTCATATTATATTAGGTAGTGACTAACATGGTTGCCTGCCCCTCTTTAGATAGAAGCAATCCTACTACTCTATCTAAAGCATTTCCTAGATTGCTAAGAAATTACAAGATTAAGAAATTAATAGACACGTGGAGAGCCTTGGTGCTAAAGAATACACATTCTACTCCAATTCTCAGAATACCTGAGCTAGACTGGATTATATTTTCTGTACTCTAGTCATTTTAGCCAAATCAATAACTTTCAACACTCATAGTTGCGTCTGTTTGAACCATCACATAATGTCTTTTGTGACAAAATTTATAGACTTGTCCTCTACTCCATATACATGGAGACTAAACAAATCTCTATTGTCAGATCCAACTATTGAAAAGGAACTACTCAAAGCTTTGGATGAATACTTTGTCATAAATTCCAAACAAGAGACATCAATTTCTACAACCTAAGTAGCACATAAATCTTACATGAGAAGGTGGTTAGTTAGTTTGGCTTCCTCCAAGAACAAAGAGCATCTTAAACAAATTCATATTCCTAAAAAAGAACTGAACAAGCTATATAAAAACTCAAAAGACATCCAACACCCTTACACTAGATGTCTTATAGATCAGAAAAAAATGGAAAGACACCATTTTTTTTTTTTAAAGTCAAAAAGGTTTTAAGATGCTCCAAAGAAAAAAAAGTAGATAATTTTCTCTATGTCACTTCTCCTTTGAGCACTACTCAATAGAAAAGCAACACTTTCATGGGCATTTATTAAGCATTCTCAAAGCTTCATAAACACAACGAAAACATGTCAAACACATCATAAATGCTATAGGCAAATAAATGAACATTGATTTGTTTAATCAACACACATGTGAACGAGCCCTAACTGAAACAAACAGCTATGAAGATGAACTAAAATTGGACAAGAGACAACCAAACTTCCAAAGTGAGGCTATGGCAGGCATGCCAAATCTTGCACCAACAGTGAGTAATAGCGGTAAGGCACACGGAGTCAAATTTACTACAGAATCTGGAGCAACTGTGCATGAAAACCAACAGCTTCTAGTTTTCATTTTCTTTTCCAAGAACTTTTATTCTTTTTACAAACGGTTCATATACAAAATAGGTAGCATACATACTTTTACATGTTTCATATTGTAGTCAAGCATTTCATAATGATTTCCTAGACTAAAGTATTTACAGTGAGGGGAAAATGTATTCGATCCCTCGCTGATTTTGTACGTTTGCCCACCAACAAAGAAATGACCAGTTTATAATTTGAATGGTAGGTTTATTTTAACAGTGAAAGACAGAACAAAAAGATGCAGAAAAAACACATTTAAAAAAAATGATATATTGATTTGCATTCTAATGAGTGAAGTATTTCAACCCTTCACAAAACATGACTTGGTACTTGGTGGCAAAACCCTTAATGGCAATCAGAGAGGTCAGATGTTTCTTGTAGCTGGCCACCAGGTTTGCACACATTTCAGGAGGGATTTTGTCCCTCTCCTCTTTGCAGATCCTCTCCAAGTCATTATGGTTTTGAGGCCGACGTTTGGTAACTTGAACCTTCAGCTCCCTCCACATATTTTCTATAGGATTAAGGTCTGGAGACTGGCTAGGCCACTCCAGGTCATTAATGTGTTTCTTCTTGAGCCACTCGTTTGTTGCCTTGGCTGTGTGTTTTGGGTCATTGTCATGCTGGAATACCTATCCGCCAGCCATTTTTTAATGCCCTGGCTGAGGGTAGGAGGTTCTCACCCAAGATTTGACGGTACATGGCCTCATTCAGCGTCCCTTTGAAGTGGTGAAGTTGTCCTTTCCCTTTAGCAAAAAAACACCCCCAAAGCATAATGTTTCCACCCCGCTGTTTGACAGTGGGGATGGTGTCCTTGGGGTTCATAGTCATCATTCCTCCTCCTCCAAACACGGCAAGTTAAGTTGATGCCAAAGAGCTCGATTTTGGTCGATCACAACACCTTCACTCAGTTCTCCTCAGAATCATTCAGATGTTCATTAGCAAACTTCAGACAGGCCTGTACATGTGCTTTCTTGAGCAGGGGGACCTTGCGAATGCTGCAGGATTTTATTATTTCATGGTATAATGTGTTACCAATTGCTTTCTTGGTGACTATGGACCCAGCTGCCTTGAGATCATTGAGAAGATTCTACCGTTTAGTTCTGAGGCGATTCCTCACTCTTCTCACGAGGTGAGATTTTGCATGCAGCCCCAGACCAAGGGAGATTGATAGTTATTTTTTGTCTCTTCCATTTGCAAATAATCGCACCAACTGTTGTCACCCTCTCACCAAGCTGCTTGGCAATGGTCTTGTAAGCCCATGCCAGCCTTGTGTAGGTCTACAGTCTTGTCTCTGACATCCTTGGACAGCTCTTTGGTCTTGGCCATGGGTGAGAAATTAGAATCTGAATGATTGCTTCTTTGGACTTGTTTGCAAATCAATTTATACCTTTTTTTTAAATGCGTTTTTCTGGATATTTTTGTTGCTATTCTGTCTCTCACTGTTAAAATAAACATACCATTAAAATTATAGACTGATCATTTCTTTGTCAGTGGACAAACATACAAAATCAGCAGGGGATCAAATATTTTTTCCTCACCGTACCCACGTTTGGGTTAGTTTCTACACCCTGTTTACCTTTATTGCTGTACAGGAATATAACCTTTGTAACAAGGATGTCTGTATCTTGTTTCAACAAAACCTGACAAGATTTTAGCATGTAAAAGTGAATCCATATACTAAAAGTAAGAAAGGAAGAAAAGAAAAACGAAAAAGTGTTAGGAGGTGAATCCCACCTCTTCATTTTTCCCGTAGCTCCAGCCTACAATATTATTCATTATTCTCCTGAAATAAGTTGTTTCCATGGGTCCCATATATTTTTCAAATAAATGCAGTTTATCATTCAGAGTGAGTGATAGTTTTTCATTTACCATTATCCTTGTGTTTATCAATGCAAACAGGATTGATGAAGACCTTCAACATATGGTGATTTCTATCCTTGCAGCTAAGAATATGAATGAGATTAGTTATTTTTCATATGTTTCGGAAATTATATACTCAAATCTAAAACCTTAACTTTTGGGCATGTCCGCCATATTTGAAATTAAATACCCTCCTGTCAGGAACCTCTGAAACACTTGGAGGAGGCATCTGGGTCATAAGAAGCTGTTTTTTGTGGATACCATATTAGAAGCACTTTTTAATCGGTTTTGATAATGGAGGTGTTCATATATGACCTAGAGTCTGTAGGTGCCAATTTATTCCATTTGCTGAGGTCTAAGTCTTTATCTACATCCTGCTCCTACTTAACCATATATGATAATTTATCAGGTTTTGAGTTGAGCATAGTATATAATGCATATATGAGAGCAAGAATTTTGATATTTTCACAAAGATGTTACACCAACATCAGCACGGTGGGGGGACTGAAGGCTGGATTAATATAGGGGCTATGGAAATATTAAAATTTAGTCAATCAAGACTTAATACAAATGACAAAGATGGGCGTATGATTGTAAGTCTATCTTTATTTGGGACCTACATATAGTGGTTATCAGTTTTGGAGTACAGGAAAATTATTTAATTGACATCCGATATAGGATTCAATTGCACCGAGTAAAATTTAATAAGGTGGGACTGTTGTGCTGCATGGAAGTATTTAAACAGATTCAGTACTCCCAATCCTCCTCCTTTAAGGCTCAAGATCAGTGGTCTCCAAACTGTGGCCCGGGGGCCAGATGTGGCCCTTTGCTTGCCTTTCCAGCCCTTGGGGCACTATTCCTCCAACTGATACCAGACACTATTACTGACACCAACAATACGGCACCATTTCTCCCACGGACACCAATAATGAGGCACTATTCTTCCCTATGATACCAATGATGAGGTGCTATTCCTCTCCTAATACAAAATGTGGCGATGTTTACTCTCACTGATGCAAACACAATTTCCACTTCTGATGGCCACAGTCCAGCCCCCCTAAAGCCTGGAGAACAAACTGGCTGTTTGAGACCCCTGCTCAAGAATAAAAAAATTGTTGCAAAATGCTAGGTAGGTTTGAGATGACGGGAGAAGATTAGCATAAGGATATCATCTGTGAGAAAGATCACATTTGTACTCTTGCCCTCCACACATAATGCCTCTAGTTTTCATTTTCAAAGCCTAAAAGTTTTACTATACCTACAACAGTAAAATCAGCCTGTATATGCAGTAAAGCATGCTTGTTATACTCACTGTGGAACCTCTGGGGGTTAATCCTCTGCATTGTGTAAAAAGGCTATTTGATCCTGGCTTGATCCTCCCCTCCTTCCACTAATCCCTGATTAACACATGATAACAGGGGTCTAGCAGTCTAATAGGACAGTCAGAAAACTCCTACAAGCTTTAAACAGTGCTTGGCTAGACACCAATAGAACTCACAAGACTGCTCCAATTTCTGATGAGAAAAGGTATTTAGCAGTTCATATTTACTAAAATAATTGCATTTCCATGTTATGTGTACTGCAGGAGACCAGATATAGCGAATGCAGGGCCCTGGGTTTAGGAGCACTTAAACTGTGTAAGCTGAGGCTAGAAGCGACCGACTCCCGATTAGCGCTCTCAGCCAATGGCGGAGATTGCTGATCAGAGTGATCTGGGGGGGGGGGGTGTCCCCTTGTCACAAAAACAACAGCTCAGCGGGGGAGATTACTGTACTAACTTTGCATAGTACCATGTCATTATATTAAATTTTAGATTCCATTTGGCTATCCCCACTGGCTTCTCTCTTGGTTACATCATACATGTGAGTTCACTTGGTCCTGTGGTGACTCGGGGGGGTATGCTTGCTGCCCCCAGCCTGTGTGCGCTACATGTCGCCTCAGCTCCCGTGGCAGACCTACCTTTTGACCTTGGCTCCATACCTACCGCATCCATTTACCTAAGATTCCATGTGAGTACCTAAGGTGGACATCTCTGTTCCATCTCTAACCTACTATGATCACCTATATCAATTAATTATACTTTATTATATTATATATGTTTTTTAGATACTCCAAGCATCCGCCCCTGAAGAGTGTTCTATATACACGAAACGCATCGGGCTACTATGGATGTAACATATATTTTCATTGTATTATCCGCTTTGATTAACTGTACTCTCCACGTTTTTTACTGGTTATGGTATTTTTATCCTCTTCGCTATTGCTGTGAATATGACATCTGTACATATGCACATTCATTCAATGTATCTACCAATTAATACAGATTATCATGTGGCACCTGGCTATGCACTGTTGTATCCTTGTTGCTTTTACTGCACATATTTATGTGTGTGGCAAGCATTATGAAATGACATTTATTTGAAATGATCGTTCCTTTTACATATCTTCTGGTTTTGATGTATGCTATGCATTTATATGATCAATAAATATGTACCTTTTTTTACCCGCACCATGTCTGCAGCCTCATTCAAAGTCCCAAATTTCCCGCTTCTAACTTTGCATAGTACAGCGGCTCTGACCGAAGCTGACAGCTTTTTTTCATTCAACCCACTAAGTTGAACGAAAAAAATAAACTTAGTGTGTACCAGGCTTTATTGTTTCGCCACCTGTGAGGATAAACAAGAAACTTATATTTTAGGGAGGGGGGAAAAGCCTGCAAAACCTTCCTGCTGCAGGTTAGATCCTAGCCGAATAACAGATTCATCTGGTAATGCAATAATAATCTCCAGCTTATTTGTAAATAGGCATAGCCTGGGAAAATTCCAACGAAGAAAAACCGTATAAAAGAGAATTCATTCAGTCTACAGAAAAAAGGTACTGTAAAAAAGTATTTGACCCTTCCTGATTTTTTGCATATTTGTCACACTTAACTATGATTCAAAATTACACAAAGATAACCCAAGTAAATACAAAATTCAGTTTTTAAATGAGGATTTAATTTATTAAAGCAAAAAAGCTCTCCAAACTTGCCTGGCCCTATGTGAAAACGTAATTTCCCCCTAAACATAACAGGTGTTAGTGTCACCCTTGGTGGCAACAACTGCAAACAAGCCTTTGCTATAACTGGCAATAAGTCTTTTTGCCCACCATTCTTTGCATAATTGTTTTAATTCAGCAACATTGGAGGAGTTTCGAGCATGAACTGCCTGTTTAAGGTCATGCCACAGCATCTCAATCGGATTTAAGTCAAGACTTTGACTAGGTCACTTTAAAACCCTAATTTTGTTTTTTGTTTGAGCCAGGGTGGTCTTGCTGGTGTGTTTGGAGCATTGTCCTGCTGCATAACCCAAGTGTGCTTGAGCTCAAACTGATGGCCGGACATTCTCCTTCAGGATTTTGTGGTAGAGTGCGGAATTTTTGGGGATCCATCAATTATAGCACGTTATCCAGGTCTTGAAGCTGCAAAGCAACCCCAGATTATCACACCACCACAACCACGTTTGACTCTTGATATGATGTTCTTTTTATGAAATCCTGTGTTAGTTTTAAGCCAGATTTATTGGGACGCACACCTTCCAAAAAGTAAAATTGTTTTGATCAGTCAACAGAATATTTACCTAAAAGTCTTGGAGATAATCAATATGTTTTTTGATAAATGTGAGATGAGCCTGTTTGTTCTTTTTGGTCAGCAGTGGCTTTGACATTGGAACTCTCCCATGGATGCCATTTTTGCCCAGTCTCTTTCTTATTGTTCAATCATGAACACCGACCCTAACTGAGGCCTGCAGTTATTTTGATTTTTTTCTGGGTTCTTTTATGGCCTCCTGGATGAGTCATCCTTGTGCTCTTGGTGTAATATTGGTAGGCTGGCCACTCCTGGGAAGGTTCACCACTGTTACAAGTTTTCTCCATTTGTGGATAAGGGCTCTCACCATGGTTTGCTGGGGTCCAAAAGCCTTTGAAATGGCTTTGTAACCCTTTCCAGACTGCTACCTGTCAATTACTTTGTTTCTCATCTATTCTTGAATTTCTTTAGATTGCAGCATTATGTGTTGCTTTTTGAGATCTTTTCGCATGCTTCACTTCGTCAGACAACTTCTATTTAAGTAATTCCTTGATTCAACATGTCTCGCAGTAATCAGGCTTGGGTGTGGCCAATTTTACAAAAAAAATGTGGTTAGCCTCTTCACAACCACACTATAGCTGAATGACGGTCTCACATTTCCAGGAGGACATCTATTGATGCCCTCCCGTGATCATGCTTCTCGTGAGCCCCTGGCAGCACACATCGGCAGGGATCTGATTGGCACTAATAGGGCAGCACTGATTATCAGTGTAAATGTCCTCTGACACAGGATAGCCATTTACTGGCTTACTTTTCCTCATGCTGTGACAGCACTGAGGAAAGGAAATGCAGACAACCAGCATTTATTTACATGTGACCAGCTGTGATTGGACACAGCTGATCAGATGCTAAAGGGCCGCTGTGATTGCCAATTTACCTCAATCTGTGATCAGCTGTGTCCGAATGACACAGCAATCACAGAGTGTGCCTGATGCGCACCTCGGGGGGCGGGCAAAAGGGAGGACACCAATAGATGACCTCGCAGAGCTGGGTGACTGGGCTGTAGCCATTATAGCACGGTTGTCAAGTAGGAGGTGGATTTCTAGTCACCATGGTGACCTGGCGCTTGGGATTTGGCGAGCCCTGCTTTAACACCCCAAGACATGGCCATTGACTTTGTGAAATGCACCTTTAACTTTAAAGAAGGTCACTTTCCATAACGTTTTTCCTGATCCACCTCACAGTAGTGCTTTTAGAAGCTTTAAGTACTTTGTTTAAAACACTGTATAAATCTAAGATGACCTAAAGTTTCTAGTAACTTCCATCTATCTTGACATCCAAACAGTTGAATTACTCGCTTTTGGTTCTTGGGGAAATTACACGATTTAGGGAGAACAACCTCTGGGGACCTGTGAAAGTCTGAAGTTACCTTAGGAAGATATATAGGGTCAGCAATAAGAATACTCTTGTCTTCCAGAAAAGAGGCGTTTGCAGAATATGGCCTGAAGGTCTCCAATTCTCCTACCTGAATTGATAGAGAATAGAAAAGTACTTAAAAAGCTTCAAAATGTTGGTTGTATCGGTTTGAAGAGTTTATAATTAAGAACTTTAAGAACAGACTGATCCCGGATTTTTTTTAGTAACCTCCACCGTGCAACACTCTAGCCTCCAGAAACCTCTTACTAAGCAATGTTCTGCTAACATGGATTCCAGAAACACGGACAAAGCTGCCACATGGCCATTAGGAGTATTAGGGGACAACCCCCTTCTCCACTACTGCTTGTAGGAAATCCAACACCATGGGAACTGAATAACCACCTCTCAAACTTACTATGCAAGACGTAAACATTTCTCAATACCTTAGCATAAATCATCATAGTAACCATCTTCCAACTATCCAGAATGGTTTAAATGATCTTTATCCAAACAACCTATGTTTGAGAGTACACTTTTTAGATTCCAAGTTGTCAGCTAATAGATTTGAGTGTTTGGGTGAAGTACCAGCCTATGTGACAGACGATTCATTAAATTTGACAGTCAAACACAACATTTTTTTTGGCCACCATGGCACCACCAGTATGATCTGTGCTCTTTCTTGATTCACATAACTAGTAAGGAAAAAAGGAGGAAACGCATACCCAAGGTTAAATTCCAATGTATAAGACTAGGTATCTGTTCTTAAGAGTGTTGGATTAGAGAAAAATCTCTTAACTCTCCTGTCCACTTCCGCGGTGATCATGCTGAATACCACCTACATCAATCCCCAAATCATTTGATGAATCTCAACTCTGCTGAGAAAATCTGCCAACACATTGAAAGTGTCTTTGATATGCACTGGTAGCAGACACTAGGTGTTTTTTTCCCCCAGGGAAGGCATTATTTTTCTAAAGCCAGAAAAACAGATCTTGTGCCCGTTTGCTGTTATATGCCACAGTGTTCAGAGTGGACGGGCGTTTGTTCCGAGCCGGCCGGCTTATCTCTCTGTTTTTATTTTCGTATGACCCTGTAAGTGCAATTTTATCTATTAAAACGTCTAGCCTCAAATACTTCACTATGTGGGCCCCATTATTCTTTTTACATACTTGCTGAACACGGAGGATCTCCAAGGATTGTCATTATATCCCAGGATCTTTAAAGGCCCAGGCTAGGGTTTTAACCACATGCTGGTTATTTCATAAGCTCTGGTAAGCCTCCGATTTATAGGGTGTCGGTGGTGGTGGTTCTCAAGTCACTATTTATCTTTTATGTGTATTGATATACTTCACTATTGAGTGTTTCTTTTGTAACACGGTACAACAAATCGTGGATTCATTTGGGGGTTCCAACATCTTTCTCCCCCCCCCCCCCGTGAGGATCGTTTAAAGGCCCTGGCTGGGGCTTGCAGCCGCAAGCATTTTATTGCTTGCCTTGTGGTAAGCCTCCAATCTTTATTGCATCGTGGTGGTGGCTGTCTCATTTGCTCTTCATTATTTGTTCACCTTCATATGAACTTTATTTATTGTGGACACATTGGGACTATTTTTTATCTTTCTTTTACAGCTTCCCATTAATTTGGGTCTACTGGTTTCAATTTTTTACCTTTTATCAATCTTTGTTTAGACTTAACTAATTACTAGCGCAACATCTCTTCCCCTTTTTTTCCATATGCCACAGTGGTTGCATTGTCTGAAAATACTAGGACATCTCAGTCTGTATATTGATACTCATACTAATCACTGTAGAAATATTAGGGGCAGGGAAGGAGATTAACACTAGGGGGCGCTCAAGGAGTTAAGTGTTCCCTAGGGAGGCGTTTCCAACTTTCAGGGGGATAGACTAGGATCTATCACTCCTCCCCTATCAGAACGGTATCCGCTTTGTTTACATAGGCAGATGCCCGTTCTGCCTCTTCACCGCGGTCACAAGCTCCCGCGGTGCACAGTAAATATATCTAGAAAGGAGATCGGCAAGCGGTTAATCAGCACTGTTTTTTTTATATTTTGCTAAACAAATAAAGACTGAAAATGTTGAAAAAAAAACCACACACACTTCTTCATAGTTTGCTATAAAATATTGCAAACAAGTAATTTTTCTCCACTGATGTGTGCTGATAAGGCTGCACCAATAGGCAATCATGGCATTCCATCATATGGCGGTCAGAAAGTTTTTAAAGTGGTTGTGAACCCTAACATATACCCAGTGTAGTGAACAGCATCAGATTATACACAGAGATGAAACAAATTCTTCCAAGGTTTTACTTGTTTATCTGCTGTCTTCCCCTCTCTACACCCCTTCCAATGGGGCAGATCATGTTAAAAATATTTCTTCATCTGTCAGAAGCACAGATGAGGGGGCGGAGAGGCTGAAGTTAGTGAGAACTGACTGGAGGAAAGGAACACACCTACCTCCGAACACAGAACTGTTTTCTGAATAGACAAGCTCCGTTCTACAATTCCTCCACAACACAAATCTCATGTGTCGGGAAAGCTTCTCAGAAGTGACTCATGCTGATAACACAGGAACTAAGCACCAGAGAGAAATGGCACTTAGAGCTTTGGAGAAAGAGAAGTAAACAATACAGATATGTGTGCTTTGTTTAGATTGCATGACTGAGGTTTACAACCACTTCAGGGGTTTAGAAGCATTTTTTTTATCAAATGACTATTTTTTTATTTTATTTCCTTCCCCCGTGTTTGCACTGGACTAAGAACTGTTGTCGACGTAAAGGCTTGGCCAGAAATTCTGAGAAGAATGCGTTTGAAACAGTCTTTAGTCCTGTATCAAAAAGGAGATTACGGTCTCCTGAATGTAAATCAGGAGGGGATTACATGAAGTAAGTCTTCCCACCCAAATATCCAGGTTAGTAGCCACAGAAGTGGAGACTAAAGCTAAACCTAAAGAAAGGGCAGATACATACCAAGCTCTCTTTATGATTCCACTTTCCTGTCTATTTGATCCATGCGAATACCTGAATCCTCAAAAGATAAATCAGTATCCATGCATATCTGAGACAGTGCAGCGTTGAGTCTAGGACATTTGAACAGTACCTCCTGTTCAGATTTAAAGGGAAAGCACTAGGGTTGTCCCGATACCACTTTTTTAGGACTGAGTACAAGTACCGATACTTTTTTTCAAGTAGTCGCCGATACCGAATACCGATACTTTTTTTAAATGTGTCCCCAAATGCAGCCATGTCCCCCCACAGAATCACAGATGCAGCCATGTCCCTCCACGGATGCAGCCATGTCCCCCCCATTATCCAGCCATGTCTCCCCCTCCATTATCCAGCCATGTCTCCCCCCCCATTATCCAGCCATGTCTCCCCCCATTATGCAGCCATGTCTCCCCCCATTATGCAGCCATGTCTCCCCCCATTATCCAGCCATGTCTCCCCCCATTATCCAGCCATGTCTCCCCCCCATATCCCGCTTACCTGCATCCCCGCTACCACCGACTGTGCAGTGCGGGCCCAAGACATTGTGCTGCCTGGGACCAAGAATGAAATGCTGTCCCCCCCCCAAATAAATCACGCCCACCAAAAGGCCCCCACATTCATGATTTTATATCATGATAACTAAAGTGGACACGTCATGGCTCTATACATGTATAAAAGGAGGGGGCTGACGGGGGTTGCTGACACAGAGGGGGCCGACGGGGGTTGCTGACACAGAGGGGGCCGACGGGGGTTGCTGACACAGAGGGGGCTGACAGAGAGGGGGCTGACAGAGAGGGGGCTGACGGGGGTTGCTGACACAGAGGGGGCTGACAGAGAGGGGGCTGACGGGGGTTGCTGACACAGAGGGGGCCGACGGGGGGTTGCTGACACAGAGGGGGCCGACGGGGGGGTTGCTGACACAGAGGGGGCTGACAGGGGTTGCTGACACAGAGGGGGCTGACGGGGGTTGCTGACACAGAGGGGGCCCCACATTCATGATTTTATATCATGATAACTAAAGGGGACACGTCATGGCTCTATACATGTATAAAAGGAGGGGGCTGAAGGGGGTTGCTGACACAGAGGGGGCCGACGGGGGTTGCTGACACAGAGGGGGCTGACAGAGAGGGGGCTGACGGGGGTTGCTGACACAGAGGGGGCCGACGGGGGGTTGCTGACACAGAGGGGGCCGACGGGGGGGTTGCTGACACAGAGGGGGCTGACGGGGGTTGCTGACACAGAGGGGGCTGACGGGGGTTGCTGACACAGAGGGGGCCCCACATTCATGATTTTATATCATGATAACTAAAGGGGACACGTCATGGCTCTATACATGTATAAAAGGAGGGGGCTGAAGGGGGTTGCTGACACAGAGGGGGCTGACATAATAAAAAAAAAAGTATATATATAATATATATATATATATTTCTGTTACCTCCATACATGAGAGCTCTTATCTTTGAACTGTTGTGCGGCACCACCAGCTATTTCAGATATATCAATTTAAAAATGTTATTGCAAGCAAATTATAGCTGTTTTATGATAAAACAGCTATAATTTGCTTGCATTAACATTTATAATTTATATAACTGAAATAGCTGGTGGTGCTGCACAACAGTTCAAAGATAAGAGCTCTCATGTATGGAGGTAACATAAATACTTTTATGCTGGTTATTACCTTCCTTAACCACTTCCCGCCCGGCCTATGGCCGATTTACGTCCGGGAAGTGGTTATGAAATCCTGACAGGACGTTCTAGAACGTCCTGCAGGATTTCATGCCGCGCGCGCCCGTGGGGGCGCGCATCGCGGCGATCGGTGATGCGGGGTGTCAGTCTGACACCCTGCATCTCCGATCTCGGTAAAGAGCCTCCGGCGGAGACTCTTTACCACGTGATCAGCCGTGTCCAACCACGGCTGATCACGATGTAAACAGGAAGAGCCGCCGATGGCTCTTCCTCACTCGCGTCTGACAGACGCGAGTAGAGGATAGCCGATCTGCGGCTCTCCTGACAGGGGGGGTTAGCGCTGATTGTTTATCAGCGCAGCCCCCCCTCGGATCGCCACACTGGACCACCAGGGATGCCCACCCTGGAGCACCAGGGTGGGCAAAAAAAAAAAAAAAAGCCAAAAAAAAAAAAAAGTCTAAAAAAAAAAAAAAAAAAAACCATAAAGAAAAAAGATGCCAGTCAGTGCCCACAAATGGGCACTGACTGGCAACAATCAGTGCTGCCACCCCAGTGTCCATCAGCGCCACCCCAGTGTCCATCAGCGCCACCCCAGTGTCCATCAGCGCCACCCCAGTGTCCATCAGTGCCACCCCACAGTGCCCATCCATGCCCAGTGCCCACCTAGCAGTGCCCATCTGTGCCACCCATAAGTGCCCATCTGTGCCGCCCATGAGTGCCCATCTGTGCCGCCTATGAGTGCCCAGTGCCGCCCATGTGTGACCATCAGTGCCGCCTATGTGTGCCCATCAGTGCCGCCTACGTGTGCCCATCAGTGCCGCCTACGTGTGCCCATCAGTGCCGCCTATGTGTGCCCATCAGTGCCGCCTATGTGTGCCCATCAGTGTCGCATACCAGCGCCGCCAGTGCCACCTCATCTGTGCCCGTCAGTACTACCTCATCGATGTCCATCAGTGCCATCTCATCGGTGCCCATTAGTGCCGCCATATCAGTGCCCGTAATTGAAAGAGAAAACTTATTTACAAAAAAATGAACAGAAAAAAATAAAAACGTAATTTTTTTTCCAAATTTTCAGCCTTTTTTTAGTTGTTGCGCAAAAAAAAAAAATCGCTGAGGTGTGTAAATACCACCAAAAGAAAGCTCTATTTGTGGGGAAAAAAGGACGCCAATTTTGTTTGGGCACAGTGTAGCATGACCGCGCAATTGCCATTCAAAGTGCGACAGTGCTGAAAGCTGAAAATTGGCTTGGGCGGGAAGCTGCGTAAGTACCTGGTATGGAAGTGGTTAAACAAAGTGCCCTACCTTTCCTGTGGCAGAGGCACTGGCGGGCAAAATATGGTATCCGATGATGGTAGCTGTTCTTCCGAGAGTCACTGACTCCACCCCCCGGGAGCAGGGAGTTGAGCATGTAGCCGGCGGCGCCGTGAACTACAACTCCCATAACCCCTAGCGGCGACCATCTCACGCGACGTCACCTGACAGACTGACGTGAGTCAGGATTTCATCGCTGATTCGGCGGCGGCCAGAAACTCCAGTACAGACACAGGCAGCAGAACGGGCTGGCAGGGGTGTCAGAATGCGGCTCCCCTAAATGTGTAATACGCGCCGGGAACATTACAGCTTAGAATAGCTGTAATGATTGGCGCCACGCATAGTCACTCCCCCTCGCTCGGGATTGGACAGTTCACCCGAGCAAGGGGGAGTGTCTATGCGCGGCGCCAATCATTACAGCTAGCTATTCAAAGCTGTAATGTTCCCGGCGCGTATTACACAGTCGGCGGAAGCGGGGATGCGGCGAACGAAGGCGGGAATGTAGCGTGACGGTGACGGCGGCGGCGCGGGGGGGGGTTTGGGGGAAGTATTCTATTTGGGTATCGGGGGTATTTGCGGGAGTACGAGTACTCCCGCAAATACTCGGAATCGGTCCCGATACCGATACTAGTATCGGTATCGGGACAACCCTAGAAAAAAACCACTTCCAAGACATGGGCATGAAGTGCTTTCCCCCAGGCTTTTTCCACTCTTTAACCCCTTCCAGCTGACAGCACGCAGATATGCGGCCTCATGGAAGCGAGTCTTTATCTGTGAGGTTGCATATCAGCGTACCTCTCTTTGTGCTGGGAGCATGCCACACAGTGTACTCCCAGCACCGAGAGCCCCGGATCCTGAACCAACAAACCCCAACCTGGTACTCCCAGTTCTCGATCACTGCAATCGTCACTGTACAGCCCCCCCTCCCCTCCGTGTTATTTTTCTCTTCTGAATTGAGAGAAAAATCTAAACAAACAAAAGTGTGTAAAAAAAAAATTAGAAACAAAATAAAACGTTGCTAGTCAGGGCAGAATATTTTGGGTAGGATTCTTTTTCACAGAAGCATTTTTTTTTAATTAGTATCAGTTCGTGTCAGTGTATTTTACGTAGGAATAAAAAAGAAAAGGCAAAATGCGCATTATTGTTTGAGCTCTGCTTCAAACAATATACACATGTGGTATCGCTGCGATTGTCAGGAGCAGTAGAATTCATTTTGGGTTGTTCAATGGTGGTAAGGTATAGAAATCGCAAAAGAAATACAGCTTAAAAAAAATTAGGAGCTACACATTATTATTTGCCACCAAAAGACCGCTTAATTGGTTAAAAAAAAAAACAAGATATAATTCACCTGGATACACAAAGCAGTTACAATGATATCTACAGTTTTATTAATGCAAATCAACGTTTCATAACTGTTCAGGCATAACATTTGTTTTACCCTCAGTCACTATGAGGTTAAAAATAATTTCCCTAAGGGTCTGATGGACAGGGAAAGACCTACACTTCTGTTTAAGTAAACCTATACACATAAAGGTCCTGAGAATATTGAACTAGCTGGGAATCACCAATTTGCTCTGAGGTATAAATAGTGTAACTTATCTGTCTCAACAGATACTTTGTAGTACAACTGACCAATGCAGACACATCCACAACTTCGAAAAAAATGATGTAAAATGCCTGAATCCGTCTGGGATAGATAGCAAGTGTGCTTTTGAGTTGATTCGCCCTAAATTGGACGGAATCCTCCTATTAAACAATATAACTCATAGAAAACAAAAGGTGCAACAATTGGGACTAAAGATCCCAACAGAAAATGTGTAGGTGAATCAACCACAACTAACAACCATCAGCTCTATGCAAAAGAACTTTATTGGTGAATGTAAAAAAGTATAAAAAAAAACCCTTCCGGAGTTGTATAACCATCTCCAACGGAGGAAAAGTTCCTACAGAACATACACAACAATAAAAACACACATAAAAAAGTAACATACGTCGCATATACTAAAAAAGTCAGACTGGGATACAGGTCCACCTTCTCTCAGTGCCTTAAATAATTTAACCCCCTAATTATCCAGACATGATTGTCTTGGGATATGGCAGTAACTATTATTGGGATCATCAAACTATTGATTCTTGGCTATAGCAATGCTTCTCCAAAATTACTTGAATATTGATACTGATAAATTCCACTTGGGAAAAGTCCAAAACAACTCAAAGTATCAAAAGAAAGAAAGATGTTAGCAATGGTGTAACCAGCTGATTATTTTATGCATTGTTAATAATGGAACAGCAAATTGAAATGTAGCATTCTCTGCTGAAGTATAACAGAATGCTTTACTAGAACCTCTCTCTTTGCGACACAGGGCCCAACTTCTTTCCCTCTTTCTGATACAAGACTACCTGAGTAACCGGATTTTCCACAACTACTGGAACTTTCAAAACTTTAAACTGAAAACTAGCTTCTGAAATCGAGTGCTCTAGGTCTGTCAAAATACATCTATTCTAAATGAACTAGAGACGCCATTTTTTTGTGCATGGATTGCAAAAAGTTCCTAATAATGGAAGCAAATTCAGAAATGGCAACAAGCATAATACACATCTTATCCCGCTTACACACGATCGGTTCGTCTGATGAAAACGGTCTGATGAACCGATCGTGTGTGGGCCCCGTCGTTTTTTTATCCATCCAAATAGGAACTTGTTTTAAAATTAATAGAAAAAAGGGATCGTCTGTGGGCACGTCCATCGGTTAAAAATCCACGCATGCTCAGAATCAAGTTGACGCATGCTTGGAAGCATTGAACTTCATTTTTCTCAGCACGTCGTCGTGTTTTACGTCACCGCATTCTGACACAGTCGTTTTTTTTAACTGATGGTGTGTAGGCAAGACTGATGAAAGTCAGCTTCATCAGATATCTAAGAAATCGAGAAAAATAGAGAACCTACTCTCTATTTTCTCGTCGAGATTCTGGTCGGCCTGTTTCCCGATGAGAAACCCGAGTGTGTGTATACTTACCTGTCGCCTTGGAAACCCGTGCATGCTCGAAATGACTGACGCATGCGCCGTAGCATCCACTGCATAGGTAGGGTGAAGCAAGATGGCGGCGACGGCATCGAATGTGACTAGCGCATGCTCGTCGTACACGATGACATCATGCGTTCAAAAGACCGCCGGGAAAACCGAGAACCGGCTCTGTCCCTTTTCCCCTGTACACACGGACGGTTTTCCCGACAGGAAAAATGCCAGGAGAGCTTTGGTTGTGAAAACCGGCCGTGTGCATGCTCCCTCGCAGTGTTTCCCATAGGAAAACTGCAGGGAAAAAAAATGCAGCGATTCGCGGCGAGAAAAAGAGAACATGTTCTCATTTTTTAAACTGCAGTTTTCTTGTCGGGAAAACTGCTAAAGAGCATACACACGGCTGGTTTTCCCAGACAAAGGAAAACACAGCAGTTTTTCCGACAGGAAAACCGATCGTGTGTACTAGGCATTACAAATCATTCTTCCTCATTCAGCAGTGGGTGTGGAGTCTGCACTTACAATGTGTGAGAGCTTATAGGAGGATAGGCACACATAGGCAGAGGAATGAAGGAACATGCAGAGCTGTACTCTGAATAGACAAGCTCTCTGCTAATCTACCTCTAAGTACTCGCCCAGACACAAATTTTCAGCTGCTGTTATCTCCTGTATGTGAGAACTTGTCAGAAATGATTCTGCTGATTACAGAGGAACGGAGCAGCAGAAAGACATGGTACTTAGAGCTTTGGAGAGAGAAAAGTAAACAGTTCAGATATATGTGCTTAGGTCAGATTTCAGGAATGGGGTTTACAAGCACTTTAAATAAGAAAGAAGTACTTAGTTACGAAATCATCTAAAATACCAGTGATACATCAGTTTCCCAAAATAGATAAGAGTAGAACAAATCCCCCTGGGAGACCTATTAGTAGGATGGATTCTCTTTTCTCCTGTTTAGGTGAATATATAAATATTTATCTGCAACCATTAGTAAATAAAGTGAATTTATATAAAAAGATAGTCAAAATGTAAAGTAATATTAAACTTACAATTTTTTTTTAATGTTATATTACCTGCTCTGTGCAATGGTTTTTCACAGAGCATCCCCCATCCTCCTCTTTTCGTGCCCCCCACTGGTGCTCTGCCCCCCCCTTACCGTTGCTCGGGAGCCGCTTGCATCTATGGGACACACAAGGTGCTTCAGTCCCGCCCCCTGCTCCTGCTGTTGTGTCTCAGCCAATGAGAAGACAGAGACCCAGGATAAATAGCGCCTCTCGTGCACATCGCTGGATGGGGGGGTCTGGGGGTAAGCTGCATGCAGAAGGTTTTTTTACCTTCATGCATTCTAGATTTTTTTCTATTTTGGAGAGGGGGAACCCCTTAATTTCGTGTCACCCGTTTCCCATCTATACGACTTTGAAAGGGTACCTGCAATGCTTTGATGCAACTTCGATCCAGAGTGTAAAGTTGGATCAAAGCTTCACTCAAAGTCACATCAAGATCACACTCCAAAGTCGCACTCTAGCCTTAGGCTATGTTTCCACTAGTGCCACTACAAAGCTGTGCAATTTAGAGTGCGACTTTGATCCAACTTTACACTCTGGATCAAATTAGTTCAGGTGCCTTTTCAAAGTTTCTTATTTTCAAAGGCGCATAGATAAGAACATTTGCCATTGAAATAAATGGGCTGTGACTTATGTCCAAACACACACCATTGTGTCCAAAGTCGCATAACAGGTCGCACTAGTGCAAACAGAGCGAAAGTGAGAGGCGGCATGCAGAATTCAGAAATTAGGTTGTCCCTGAAGAACAGGAAGAAGTTGATTGTCTATCTTTGAATAGAGTTTCCAAGCTTGGCAATCAGCTATAATGCCGTGAAAAAGTATTTTCCCCATTTCTAATATATTTTAATTTAATTTTATTATTACACAAAGATAACTTGAGTAAATACAAAATTTAGTTTTTAAAAATTATGGTTTCATTTAATATGGCACAAAAGCTGTCCAAACCTGTCTGGTTTTATGTAAAAAAAAAAATTCTCCCTAAACCTAATAGCTGGTTGTGCCACCCTTGGCGGCAAACAATTGCAATCAAGCATTTGTGATAACTGGCAATGAGTCTTTTACATCGCTGTGGAGCAATTTTGGCCCACTCTTTGCAGAATTGTTTTAATTTAGCCACATTGGAGGGTTTTCCAGCATGAACGTCATGATACAGCATCTCAATTGGATTAAAGTCCGGGCTTTGACTAGACCTCGGAAAAACCTAAATTTTGCTTTATTTGAACCATTCGGACTTGACTTGAACTTGCTGTTGTGTTTCGGATCATTGTCCTGCTCCATAACCAAAGTGCACTTGAGCTTGAGGTCACAAACTGATGGCCGGACATTCTCCTTTGGGATATTCTGGTAGAGCTCAAAATTCATGGTTCCATCAATTATGGCAAGTCGTTCAGGTCCTGAAGCTGCAGAGCAGACCCAGACCATCACGCTACCTACCACCACCTTGTCTGACTGTTGATATGACGTTATTGTTATGAAATGCTGTATTGGTTTTATGTCAGATGTAACAGGACGCACACCTTCCAAAAAGTTTAATTTTGATCTCATCAGTCGACAGAATATTTGCCTAAAAGTCTTGGGGATAATCAAGATTTTTTTTGGTAAATGTGAGATGAGCCTTTGTGTTCTTTTTGGTCAGCAGTGGATTTGGCCTTGAACTCTCCCATGGATGCCATTTTTTCCCCAGTCTCTTTCTTATTGTTGAACTATGAACACTGACTGATCTTACCCGAGGCAAGTAAGACCTGTAGTTCTTTGGATGCAGTTTTGGGTTCTTTAATGACCTCCTGGATGCTTTTGGAGTGATTTTTGTGAGCTGGCCACTACTGGGAAGTGGAATCCCCAGTTTAAACAAAGTTAAAATGCCAAAATCCTCTGTTACAGTAGCACACAATACAGAATGTGCGTGACCCTGCAAACTAACGGTGCCAAAAACCTCAGCTCTCCTCCACCTCTCCCAAGATGGGGCCAGTGCCCCCCCGCCCAATGCTCGGAGCAGGGAAGAGAGCACACCAGCATGTGAAGAAAAAAAAATCTGTTAATACCGTGTGAAGACAGCAGTATCCATACCGCCCACAGTATGACATGTTGATTTACTGCAGAGGCTCTGCACTGAGACTACTGTATCTTTAATGACCCGTTGAAGCTCTGCAGAGGGAGGGGAAGGCCCAGAATCCCCCTGCCGACAGCCAGGTTAGGAGGAGGGGACAAGCAGAGAGATCAGCTGAGCGCCGCTCTGTACCAAAGGCATCCGACACCACTAGATCACAGAGAGACACACAGCACACCACTGTAACAGAGAGCATTATAGGAATACACAAGCACCTTAAACTAGGGCTCATTTTCGGGGTAGGGCTTATATTGCAGCCCTCCTGGAAAATAGCGATAGGTCTTATTTTCGGGGAAACACGGTATATAGTGTGCTCTGGTCTCAAAAGCACCATGTGATAGTTCTGTCTGCTGCTTCATTTCTCTGTTATCTGCAGGAGTCAATTCTGACACCAAAAGAAAAAAGTTAACAGGAAGGAATCTCCGGCTGATTGACAGCCTCAGCTCTGTTCCTGTGTGCAAGGAGGTGTGTCCCTTTCATAGTTATAGTTTAACCATAAAAACAAATAAAATAAAAAATATCATACAATCCCATATACCCACAGTTGATCCAGAGGAAGGCAAAAAACAAACAAAAAAAAAACAATAGAGCATGCTTTAATTTGCTACAGCAGGGGAAACAATTCCTTCCGGATCCCCCAAGAGGCAATCGGATTTTCCCATGATCAACTTTACCTATAAATGTTAGTACCCAGTTATATTATGTACATCCAGGAAAGTATCCAGGCCTTTCTTAAAACAATCTACTGAGCTGGCCAGAACCACCTCTGGAGGGAGTCTGTTCCACTTTTTCACATGTCTTACTGTGAAGAAACCTTTCCGTATTTGGAGGTGAAATCTTTTTCCTTTAGACGTAAAGAGTGCCCCCTTGTCCTCTGTGTTGTCTGTAAAGTGAATAACTCAACACCAAGTTCACAATATGGACCCCTTATATATTTGTACATGTTGATAATATCCCCCTTAATCCCCTCTTCTCAAGAGTGAATACATTCAGTTTCTCCAACCTTACCTCATAGCCGAGTTCCTCCATGCCTCTCATCAGTTTGGTTGCCCTTCTCTGAACTTTCTTCAGTTCCCCGATATCCTTTTTGAGAACTGGTGACCACAACTGAACTGCATTTTCCAGATATGGTCTTACTAATGATTGGTACAGAAGCAAAATTATCTCTCGCTCTCTCTCTGGAGTCCATACCTCTCTTAATATAAGAAAGAACTTGCTTTGGAAACAGCAGCTTGGCATTGCTATTATTGAGCTTATGATCTACCAAAACCCCCAGATCCTTCTCCACTATGGATCCCCCCAGCTGTACTCCCCCTAGTATGTATGATGCAAGAAAAAATTATGTGGTCCAGGGCACCATATGTAAATGGCCTCCATCACAAATTTGAACAGAAAAACGAGAGAGTTTGGTCAGCAGGACTTTAAATGAGGCCAATCACCATGCAGAGTAAGCATGTAGGATATACGGTATTGCTTAATTGGGTTCCAACACAAAAGGGGGGAGTAAGTTTGGGATTTAGAGTGAGAGATGTATAGCAAAAAGCAGTCATTTTATTATGCCCTGTGATATCATGTAATGCATACTGAATGACAAAAAATGCATCCACAAAATCGCATAAACATTCTACAAATTACATATGCATATTAACACCATGGTACTTGGCATATCGTGGAGTAAAGACAAGTCCTGCACAACATGAACCACCAGAGGGGCTTGATGGTATAATGAGAATCTTGGAGAAAAAAAAACAGTATAAAAAACAAAATCATCTGTATGAACATCATGCATCTATGTATGCCCGACGCATTTCGTTGGGGTATACCAACTCTTCAGGGGCGAATGCAATGGTGATCTATAAAGAGACATAACCATATGGTAGAATTTTGTAGTAGAATAATATAAATAATGTATAAAGAACAAGATAGATAACCCTATAAATACTCACGTCAACTGTATAAATGTGAGCACAGGACCATAGCCGTTAAAATTGTCTGGCATGGGAGCTGAGGTAGAGACACATGGACAAACAGGGAATCCCCAAAGCCAATGTGTGACTGTAGAAGACAGTGGGCCAACACTTCTGTGGAACGAGATCAGTGGTATATAATGAATATATAATATTATTAATAAGTGTGAAAAAGCCCATGCACCAGGTCAGATGAAAGGAAGAACTCAGCAATTACCAAGTATGAAAGTGGGTGAGAAAAAAGGAAGATGTAGCCTGGGTAAGATGATAGAGGAACCATGAGGATAAATAAATAAAGTGCTAATGGTATTGGGTGAAACCTATGGAAATTTACCTTGTTGGATCACATGGAATTTAGGAATCAAGATCATAATGCCAGGGTCTGTGCAGTGTGTGCATGGATCTCTGGGCCGTTTGCTCGTCTGTCCCCTGAGAGCTGCAATGTGATTTTGGCGCTCCTCCCTCTCCCACCTGTTCCCTTCCTCCCCATTTGTAATGAATGGAGGTGGTGGGTCTGGGCGGGTGCTCCTTACCGCATCGGTGCGATTTTGTGGATGCAATTTTTGTCATTCAGTATGCTTTACATGATATCACAAGGCATAATAAAATGCTCTTTGCCAAGACTGCTTTTTGCTATACATCTCTCATTCTAAGTCCCGAACTAACTCCCCCCTTTTGTGTTGGAACCCAATTAAGCAATACTGTATATCCTACATGCTTACTCCGCATGGTGATTTGCCTCATTTAAAGTCCCGCTGACCAAACTCTCTCTTTTTTTTAGTATGTATGATGCATGCATATTTTTTAGCCAAGTGCATAACTTTACATTTATCAACATTAAAACTCATCTGCCACATAGTCGCCCAATTAAACAGTTCATTGAGGTCGGCTTGTAAATTGGAGACATCCTGTATGGATGTTAGCTTGGTGTCATCTGCAAGGCAGTAATGTTACTTTTGATCCCAGACCCAATATAATTTATAAAGATATTAAAAAGTAAGGGTCCCAGCACTGAACCTTGGGGTACACCACTGATAACCTCAGACCATTCTGAGTAAGATTCATTAACCACTACTCTCTGAATTCTGTCTTTTATCCAGTTTTCTATCCATTTACAAACGAATATTTCCAAGCCTGTAGACCTTACCTTACAATTTACTCTAATCAGCTCTCAGAGCTCTTTGTCAGCTCTCCTACTCCTTTTTTGTGACAGTTCAGACAAGCTTTATCAATTCTGGACTTTGAATGGATGAAGAGAATACTGCATATAAACAGGTACAACTTGTGTAGGAGGATGTTTCATCTGTGTATCACCTGAAGATAGTCCCTTCACAGGGTATATGGAAGGGTTTACAAACACTTAAAAAGAGGAGCAGCACACCGATAAGATTTTTCTCTCTGCCACTGTTTTCTCTTATCAGCATGCTCCTTTCATTGCTGCATAACTGATAGGTTTCTTATGCTGCTTCTCCCTAATCCAGCCAGAGCCCTGCTGTACAGGTTTATACCAAGTAAAATGCAGGTACTTACATTGCTGCCACATAAAATGCAAGTACAATAATGAATCATTATCTAATGTTTAGTTCTCTTGCACACTTGTCTGGAGACTGGCATTTTCTGCACTAGAAAAACACATTCCTAGGGCATACAGGTGGCAAGTGCAAAGCAAAAATCTGAAGCACGTCTGCTTTTTTCATAACATCCCCTCCCTGTCCGTTCTTGCATTTCTAAAACACAGAAGCTGAGCTGTGGTGCAAAGAAATTAATGAAATGTCACTTTTAATAAAGTAAAAAAAAAAAAAAAAGGAAACCAGCGCCTTGCATTGTAAACAAGACACCACTAGCCTCTTACGCGCATACAGCATGGAAAGTAGCATGCGTGTGGATAGTGTAAACGAGCCCTTACAAATCTGTCACAATTGCCTGTCCTTAACTGCAGACACAGGTTACACAATCACCAAATCTCTTGCTTAAAGCTGAGTTCCACCCAAAAGTGGAACTTCCGCTTTAAGTACTTTTTCCCCCCTGACATGCCACATTTGGGGATGGGGGGAAAGAAGCGAGGCTTCGAGCGCCCGCATTGCTTGACCGTGGGACAGGTGAGTATGTGTATTACAAAGTCAACAGCTACACTTTTTGTAGCTGCTGACTTAACACAGAACCGTGTAGAACTCCACTTTAGAGGCAGTCTAACTTTTACTAGGTTATTTTCAGTAACTTGCTAATATTCCTCTTATGGTGAGAGACATTTATGCATATACACAAGAAAGCTTCATTGCAAACAAATGCTGAAGTTGTGGATAAAAGTAAGAATTTTGACTTACCTGTAAAATTCCACATAAAATACAGAACACAGGCATCTAATTCATACATCATGTGTTGTAGGCTCGTACCTTCTGGGGATACGACACTGGCAAGCTTTTGAGGAATTGCCCCTTTCGGATGCCTTCCCTATAACTCTACCCCAATCTGTGAGTCCTCAGTTTTGTAGCAAGCAATGGGGAGTAACAGAGTAGAGAAGGGAAGGGGACATATATCCTCTACTGTACTCCAAAATTCAACATTTACAGGAAAGTTATAATTCCTCTTATTTTAATGCTACAGTACAGGACACAGGCATCTTATTCATACATAATGGGGTCAAAGCAATGAATACAAGGGTGTGCAACAACTAAGGCAAAAGAAGTGTGCATACAAAGGAAAAAACTACCAGGGTCCAGAGTACCGCTGCAAGAACCTTGCAGCCAAAGCAGCTTCAGAAGGACATTGTCTGCCATCTTTGTGCCTGCTCCTGAACATAAAGAAGTCTTATCTACACGTCTGCATGTTGTCAGACCCATTACAGCATACCTGATCTCTACTACTTGTTTTATAAAAACAGTTGTACTTCCCTCGAACTCTCACACAGGGAACCCACCAGTGCTAGGTGGATAAGGTGTTTACTGTCACCTTGAAACAGTATGACTAGAAGGCAGGCTAACAGAAACAGGTGCAAGAGGATTGATGACTAAAAGCCCAGGATGCTGCTCCTACAGGTGTGGTAGAGCATGTACCGTGTACATAGCAGCGCTGGAAAAATTGTTTTGGTTCTCAGCATCAGTTGTAGCGAGTAAACACCTTATCCACCTAGCACTGGTGGGTTCCCTGTGTGAGAGTTCGAGGGAAGTACAACTGTTTTTATAAAACAAGTAGTAGAGATCAGGTATGCTGTAATGGGTCTGACAACATGCGCACGTGTAGAGACTTATGTTCAGGAGCAGGCACAAAGATGGCAGACAATGTTGTCATAGAGACGGAAAGCTGATACCAATTTTAAAGGAAGGGTGGTCTTAGGAGGACCAGAACTGAGAGGTTGCCATGTATGATGGAAGAAACTCCTGTAAGATAAAAGCCCCCATTAATGATAGATGACTAAGAGACTATTTGATTACCAGATAAGGATACAACCCTGGTAAAATATTCTAAGGGAATATACCTGATGGGTAAGGGGCAGTTTCCGCAAAGCAGAAATAACTAAAGTCACAAAAGAGCACTGGGTGCCACAAGGGGGAACCGATGCAAGAAAAAAACCTTACAGGCTGTGAGAGATAAAGTGCAAGGATTTGGAAGGGATAAAGTAAACAACAGTGTAGCAATATGTAGAGCAAAGAATATGCAAGCATAAACATTTGTATAATTTTAAATAATTTTTTTAATAAATGAGTACTGTCTCTTTAAGTGACAAAAATGTCACTTAAAGAGGGGGGGGGGGTTACTTTCTATAAGAGTCTATTAATAAATTATGATGCAAGTCTGTGCAAAAGGTTGTAAAACAAAAATAAAAGTGATTAAAACATAAAAATAAAAAATATAGAAACATTATGAGCGTGTCTCCTTTAACCACATCAATACTGGGCACTTTCGCCCCCTTTCTTCCCAGACCAATTTTCAGCCTTTAGTGCTCTCGCCCTTTCAATGACAATTGCGCAGTCATGCTACAATGTACCCAAATGAAATTGTTATCCTTTTGTTTGCACAAATAGAGTTTTCTTTTGGTGGTATTTATATATGACTCCGGTTTTTATTTTTTGCGATATAAGCGAAAAAAGAGCAGAAATTTGAAAAAATATATATATTTTCTTCTATTTTAAAAGAAATCCAATAAAATCTAACATTTGGGTGTCTGTTCAGAAGAGGAAGGTCCAATGTGTTGTTGATATTCTGACAGCTTTGAGTTCCAAGGTGGCCTCATTCTTTGACCCTGTTCTTTGGATTGTCAAGTACTGGAGACTTCTCCCCAGGCTAAGCAACCCTTTGACTGCTGTAAGAATCTTCAAATTGTAAGACCGAAAGGGTTTTCCAACTGCTAGGTGTGAAATGGTGACTCACCTAGACAAGGACTTTCTTATGCGAGGGGAATATCGGTATGTGTAAATGCAGGAAAGGAGCATGCTTTGTATCCCTTTTACTAACCCAGAGCTCTGGTGGTGAATTGCACTGTGGGGGTTTTGTTGAATCTCAGCAGTTGAGTATTTGCAATAGAAAATAGACTTACCATTAGAAGAAAGATCTTTTTTCTTTTGATGTATCTGAAATGGAGCCACATACTCAAGACCAATAGAATTTTGTAGAACAGATGTTGAGGCTTATCGCCAAGCCAAAGGTCTGAAGCAGAAAAGTCTTTTGGGATAGATCCTAGAAGATACGTGCAGGAGATGCTTCTTTCAGGAGAACATTATATAGCTAGCCTGTCCTCCAAGCTCTTGAGAAGAGACAGGTAGAGTGCCAGGAATTTTGTAAATATCTCGGGCAAAGGAATTTGTTGAGAAAGTGTAAAACAGTTGTACCATTTTATTCTCCAACTAAAATAATAAAACATGGCCTACTTATTTGCTCTGTGCAATGATATTGCACAGAGCAGCCTGGAACCTCCTGCTGTTCTCTCTGTGTGCCAAAGAAAACCGCTTCCTTTGGTGGCACACCTGCAGGCTCGCGCCTGAGCAGGGCTGTCTGCATTCATTGACACACACACAGCATGGCTTGGCCCTATCCCTGCTCCAGGTCTGTTAAAAGAGAGATAGACCAGTGCCTCTGCAGATGGGCACAGCACTGGATTGAGATAAGACTTGGGTAAGGATGAAGAGAGATGAGGGGGCGATACATCTAATGGGTCATTTGGTACCATCGACAGGTTTTAGTAAAAACCCTTTGAAACTGTGCTGTGGAGGGACTTGCAGAACAAACTACCTGAGAAACTAAGTGGTGTAGCGCCTTTTGCAAATCTGTAGAGTTTTGGACTTTAGTTAGTAAACCTTCAAAACAATGTACTGAGTCTATACGTATGGGATGTCTGTAGTGAAGTGAGATGCACACTGCAGCAGATGCCCCTCCTTCCCAAGAGTAAGAACACCCCTTTATTGTGAAGAGGGGATGGGGATGTAAATGGCCTGGTGGCATTCTTGGGCCAGGCCATGTGCTGGAATGAGGGACTAAACTAAAGTTTTGAATTTGAAGCCTGGGAGTAGAGTGAAGGGTAGAAGCACACGAAGAGGAAGGTTTCATTACCTTTCTCCGAGGAAGCAAAACGTTGCCATCTGTGACTTAATGAATTGGTCAAGTGCCTCACCAAACAGGCGTCTTCCTTGAAAATGCATAAGCACCAGGCATCTTGTCCATGCAGGTTCAGCTGCCAAAGCTTTTAGTCAAAGAGTCCTGTGCATATGAACATAAGATAAAATAAAAGAGCTATTCTGGGAGTAGAACAGTGTAAGGTAAAAAGCATCCTATATAGGAAACCCATTGCATAGGCATCTTACAGTATCTTCAAAATACAGCTCTATATAAGAAAACAAAAAAATAAAATAAAACTTTGGTGTCCCTTTACATAAATGCACTGCTGCTGCACATTGAACACACTTGTGAGTCTATCTATGCTTCTATTTGAGTTCATTGCAGGAAAATGAACATATGTGAACAAGTCTTTATTTTGGTGCAGGTTCAGAGAATAAAAAAAAAATAAACAGAATGATGACATGAATAGACTGTCAATAAAGCAATAGTCCTCGTTCCTCACTTATCCTGCTGCCATACTTCCTAAATTAGAGTAAGAAAATGGCCAAGGCTTACAATAATGTCCATGGCTAAGCCTGTCGTATTGAAACGTGGCTAATTTCTGCAGAATCAGCTGTTATTCAAGGCGTTGGTAGCCCCACTGAGCCCACCTGGCTTGACAACAGTGGTTTTGATGAAAGCCATGGGAAACATCATTGGCTGAACAGTGAGAGCATCCAATTAGATGCAGTCACTGTTCAGGTATTCTGACAGTTATTGTTTTCTGACAGTCAGTTAGTAGCCACATCGAGCAGGGGTGATCCCTTCACCCATGTTGTTAAGAGTGGATGGTGGTATAGATTAGATTTCTCTCTTTAAGTACTTTTTAATGAGAGAAGACTATCTTAGACTTCTTTTATACAAACAAAAGGTAAACAGAGACATCAGACCAAACCAGTGAAAGTGCATATCTTTGTATTTATATAACCCATATACATTGGCAGGGTGTGGTTACAGTTTCCATTAAGCTCCTTTAAACACGATTAATAAGTTAAAGTTGCATTATCACAGTAAGAAGAATTGTTCACCCATGTCTCATTACCTGTGAAAGTCACCCTGTGCGCCAGCAACTCTTTCACTGGCAGAAAATCTGCATATTGCCTCACCCCATACTTTCAGCACAAAGATAAAATCATTATTAAAAAAAAGAATGGATTACAGGATGATATTGAACAAGCCTACTGATCAAGGGAGGCCTGACAAATGAATTTGGTGTCTAGCTCCAGCCTCTTAGGTGGTCTTACTCTCCATTACTGTAAACATTTTAAGCTGTTACATTCCATGCTGGAGTATCCACAAGAGGCAATTATTAACCCCATTGTCACGGTTACTGGACCTTATGTGTCAGCTGCAAAGCAAACCATCTGTCTGAATGAAAAAGGCATCAAGCAGTTATGGTGGTTCAGGCCTATAAGAGGCTTATAGATTATATACTTCAAGTTTGAAAAACACAGATTTGACCTAAGACCACCTGGTAACTGATGTTTTTGAACATGATTGAATGTTCTAAGGATCATTACAACTTGTTAGAATTCATACAACACTCCGTATATTGTAGGAGATATAAAACAAGCAAGCAGTATTCGCCCCACTCAATGAAGGAAAAGAAAAAAAAAAGCACACACACACACACATCAATAGCCAAAGAAGGGGGAAGAAGAGTTTTGAGGCTCCTTTTGGCTGGGCACAAGAATGGCATTAGAGTGCAGGGGCTGGAGGTAAAATGTTTGTTATCAGTCTGGCAGGGAGAGGGCATAAAAGCCATTCAATGATTTTCACATTCCTCCCCTTATGGCTCTGGAGACCCCACAGAGGCTGGCCACTGTTCTTGAGAGGGATCAGAGATTCAATGTTGGCATCATCTGGCATAACGCTTGATGTAGTCCTCAACTTTACTTCGATATTCATCCTGCAAAACAAAAAAAGATGATATTAAACTAACAGAAACAGACAACCCAGGAAGGTGTTTCATGCATACCTATAAATAAAATTGTAATGTTTTACTCTATCAGTTAATAAACAATTAGCCGACGTCTATAAAATCTGACAATAAGTAATGCAAACAGTAATAATGAGGTGTGAAGTTTAGTTGCCCATAGCAATCAGATTCATGTTCACTTTAGTCAAATGAGTCTAACAGCACTGTCTCTGCTGATGGGGGGAATCGTGTGAATTTCCTGCACCGTGTATGGCCTGAGATCCATTGCAGCGATTAGTGCTATAAAAATGCACGGATTACTGTAAAAATGTCACTGGCAGGGAATACGCTAGGGGGCGATCAAGGGTTGTGTTCCCTCTGCTTTTTGAAACTAAAGAGGGGATGGGACTTACTAGGGGAAATGACAGATCACTGTTCATACAAAGTTCCTGGTTCTCTCCCCTGAGAGAACCAGGAACTAAGTGTATATTAATTGGTTTGTGTAAAAGTTCCTGACAGCCTAATTTCTTTGTTTCTTGAGGACAATAAAAATCCAGGACAGTACAAATTCCACCCAAATGACCCCTTTGTGGAAAGTGGACAGTCTGAGGTATTTATAAAGAGGCATGGCATGTTTTTTAGAGCAACAATTTTTAAGAAAAAGTAGTTACATTTTTTTTGTATGTATATATATATATATATATATATATATATATATATATATATATATATATATATATATATATATATATATATATATATATATATATTTTTTACATACTGTCAACAGTGCAGTACAGTACAGTATCATCGTATGACTGGTGTGGCGGTGATCAGGGATACCGACTGGTGAACGGTATGTTGACCAAAAAATAAAAAATAAATTAGTTCAATGTCACTATAGTAAGACTACTACTCTAGGAGAGGGGTGATCAGGATTTTTTTTTTTTTTTTTTACATTTTGATTGCTGTAATAATAATAATAATAATCTGCCTGCATTGCATAGAGAAGTACAGAAACACAGCGATGACATAGCTGGGTCTAAAATAAAATATGTAATGAAATGAGAAGGCTTTTGAACATTTCATTAATATGTTGATGAGGGAGGGAGGGAGGGAGGAACCAGGGAAGGCAAAATATAAGCAAATCACTAGTGAATCACTATAGCTGCTTGCAATGATCATTGTATTCGGATGTTGTCAGAATACAATAAGCGGTCATCCCTCACTGAGTGATGGAGGAATCAAGGAATGTTCTTTACTCAAGGTTGAAGAAATGAAAATGGCATAATCTAAAGTATGCCTCACAGATAAAGAAAAAACTCTAGAAAAAGAATCCACATATATGCTGTCCAACCATTGTGACACAGAGGAGCAAGCAAAATATAATTTGCAGGCACAATTAATTTAAAATATGTACTTACTGAAAATGCACTATAGACTCCTCATTCTATGGCAGATATGCACCAATTTTACAGAGACATTTAGAAACTAATTTGTTTTTAATAAAATCTATATGAAATTGTAATCTATTCCAAAATGAATTCTCCAATCTGTCATTAATAACAAAAATGTACATTCCACGCATAATTTAAAACACTTCACATAGGAGTAATTCTCTAAACGTGTTCATTTTGGAACATATCCTACTAAACTGTCCTCTAGCAAGCAGCTTGCAGCCAAGAAGCTGAAGGGCCTGGGAAAATGGTTAACATTATGGGGTCACCATCTGTGGGCTCCACAGCCATAGCTCAGACACCGATCTCCCAGCTTACATTATTAGTTATATTTTGTTTCATCACCTGCAATACATAAATCTTATGTGCACAAGGAATTAGATGAAGAGGATTCACTTGTATAGGTGAGCTAGCAGGGTTTTATTACTTCATGCTAATCAAGATCAGACACCGAGAAAAAATTGTGCATCAGTCTTGGTGTCATGGCAACCACTAGTTGTCCAATAGCCTAAATTATTTCTTTATTAATATGATAAATGCTTCAACTAAAAGACTTTAGCAGACTGTGAATACTGCATTTATCTTATTTATGATAAGATAGGAGTAGACATTCACTTTCGCTGGTTAACTCTGTAGAGAGGAAGCAGTGTAATTATAATCAATGCATGTGCATTATTGGTACATGCTTGTAATTTATAGCTGTTTTCAGTTACTATTCTTTTCTTTCTGAAGTGTGGGAATCAAACTGTTGTACGACAGTAAAGCTAGAGAACAGCAGCTCAAGGGCTAGAATTCTAGCTGTGCAGCACTGTGGCCCTAAGCCCCCATTAATTTATATGAAAACTGCATCTAAAGAAGATTGGACACCCACCTGGTAAACTTTAAGAAAGTCTAAACAGAAGACTGGGTTTACACAGTTGGACAATAGGGGCTTGGTACCTAAGGCCCTGTTCACACCTGCATGTTTTCAACTTATAAAATGCTCAGCTCTGAAGCTCCAAAAACGCCCAACAAGCAAAATCCTATTAATTTCAATGGCCCCGGTTCATATGTGAGCGTTCTGTCATCTGAAGCTCAAAAAAGTACATGAGCTTACTTTTGGCAGATTACAAGCGTTTTTGGCCCCATAGACTTTATTAGAAGCGCCTGACTGGAGCACAAAAATGCTTGTAAAAGTCTAAAATAACAGCTCTGCACCCCTAATTTCCTCTCCCTCTCCTCCACTAGTGCTTTCTATTGGCTAAACAAAAACTCCTGAAGCTGTAAAACGCTTGCAATATGCTTCTAGATAAGCAGCAAAAAAAGCTTTAAAAAAAACATCCGAAAAACTTTACTAAATGGATACGCTCAGGTGTTAATGAAGACTTAAGGCCCAGGGTACTCCAAATAGGAGATGTTTTTAAGAGCATGAGCTCTTGCAGTTAAGTTCCTCATCCACTGTGCAAAGGTGGATTATTAAAGCAGCGTGCCCCTTGCAAGGTCCCAAAACAAGAACTAACATGGAATCCATTTGTCTAATGGAAGAAGTAGATTTTAGTTAAAATCCAATGGCTCTGGCTACCCCCAGGCAATTCAGAGGGCATTTGTTTAGGTGCTTATGAGCAGGGCACAAGGATGGCAGAATGTCATCCTTGTTCAAATAGAAAGATGAAGAAACTATTGTGGCCGTATTACAACCTTGTTGTGGTATATGAGAAGAAGCTTATAACAGAAAAGTGCTGCCAGTTCAGAGACATCCGATATAAGTGATGGCTACAAAAAAGGCTACTTTGCTGGCAAGAATATCCGTGATTAATGGTGGCTTCTGCAGGGCAAAGAGAGAGAGAAAAAAAAAAGGGCACAGGGTGCTGCCAGGGGGCCTAACATGAGAAACACCTTGAATAAAGTTTTTCAAAAGGGAGCGTGAAGCCCAATGTCTTTGGAAAAGGATGGTTAAGGCTGATACCTTAGGGAGCTAGATTCTGGTTAAGACTTGTTTACAGTAAGGCCAGAATGCTAATCACAGAGTAATTGCTGGAACAGAATTGACTGCATTCACACCCAGCAGAGTAAGATTTTCAGGTATAATAGATCTTCCTGGAAGTGGCATGTTCTGGTTTCGGCAAAGTAGAAAAAACAGACTCAGAAATCTATACTTTAAGACCTGGGTTCCTACAGCCATATCTTTAAAGCCAGGGACTGTGAAGCAGGGTGGAATAGAGGGAGCAGGAGAGGCAGAATTCTCAGTAGTGGGAAGGCTTATATTAGCCTAAACTGAGACAAGGGGATAATTACAGCATCTGAGGCCAGAATTAGATGACCCCTAGTTCTGGATACAAACAGTTGTAGCTTGTTGTATCTAGAGGATAGGATATCTATATCCGTAGACCCCTTTTTTTGGCATATCAGACTGGACATATATAATCCACATGGCAGTTTACCACTCTTGGAAAGTGGACTGCAGAAATCACTGGACAGTTTCCATTCATGAGAAAATCTGATTTGCCAAGTTTCTTGTGTCCCCTTGATGGCTGAAATATGCTGCTGTGGTAGAATTGTCTGACTGCAGCTGAATTGGATGCCCCTTTAGAAAGGGGGTCTCTAGTGCTGGAGGGACAACGTAACTGCAATGAGCTCCAAGATGTTGGAGAATTTGGTTTCTTCTCTTGATCATGTTCCCTTAACTGTCAAGAATTGGGAGACTTTTCCCAGCCTGAAAGACCCATGGTGGAATGATCAAAGATTGTATAATCTACAGCATGCCTCAGAGCAGGGAGCGGTCTACTTCAACAACACTGACGAAGTCAAAGATCACTGGGCACAGTATCGCCCCCCCCCAAAAAAAAAAACCAGTAAGACCGACTTTGTTTTTTTGAAAAAATATTTTTACTCAGAATTTAAATAAGTATTACAAGAGAGTGCAGGGTTTAGGATTGCGTTATGCAGAGAATGCAGGGTTCACCCATGCAATATGCTCAGATTGCAGGGATCAGGAGTGGGCTGCTCCCAGAATGCAAGGTTCATGAGTGCATTGCGGTCAGAATGCAAGGTTCAGGAGTGTGTTGCGGTCAGAATGCAAGGCTCAAGAGTGCCTTTTGCTCAGAATGCAGGGATCGGGGAGAGGTGATGTGAAGAGTGGTAAAGGACACTGCTATGGGGGCGACCCTATCCATAACAGTGTCCACTGCCCTTCACATCACCCCCCCACACACAGTGGTGTTTCCACAGCAGAGACTGGGAGGCAACACAGTTCTGGACAGAAGGCAGGAGCTGGCAGAGTTACTTTTCATATTAGCAAGTTGGTGATTGGGTGTTTAGGACTACCCTGCGTCCCAGAAACTGATTAGTAGATAATTTACCAGTGACAGAATAGCTCTAATTGATATCCTAAAGCAGGGGTAGACAACCTCGGCCCTCCACATGTCGTGAAACTACAAGACCCATGAGACATTGCAAGACCCTGACAATCACAGATATGACTCAGAGGCAGAGGCATGATGGGATTTGTAGTTTCAAAACTGGAGTGCTGAGGCTGCCTACCCCTGCCCTAAAGGGAAGATTTGCCAATCCCTTGACTTGAAAAAGGGGGACATATCTCGGAAATGCTTTGTCATGGCAACAGTACAACGCTAGATAACTCTCTGTGGTTGCCAACAGCTCTCCCCGCCTGCAGAAGGCCGCTTGGGTTTTCACATAGCCACGAGCACAGCCGATGCTGCACACCTCCTGCCTGCGTGTTCACCACATTATGTGAGTTTGATGATTTTTACTTTTTGTATTTTTTACTAATAAAAATATGAACAGTAGGATATATGTTGGCGATGTTTGCAAGCTCCTGGCACTATGACCCATATTTGGGGTGCCTGCCCTATAATCACCCCGTTCTGGGACAAGATACTCTAATTGTACGACAGACTAGTGGGAGACAAAATCACTAAAGAACCCCACATTGCTCTGTTATCTATGGTACCAGCCTTCTATAAACTAATAAAAAAAAGTCTAAAATTAGACATTTTCTCACAACGACTTGCTTCGTTATTGGCAGACATTGGCGTTGATCAGATACCCTGTCATTAGCTGAATAGGCTTGTGAACTAGATTTGATTGAACATTAAGAACAAATGATTGCATGGGACAAAAGTGAATCTGAGTACCATTTTCTCATGTGGACCGTTTGGTCACATTTTCAATATTCTTCTGGTTTTGAGCCATCCATAGCGGATTCGTTTCACCACAATGTTGTTCCTGGGACCTTTCTTGAATAGATGGTTCTCTGTTCTCCTAGCCTTTATCCTGTGCCCCCCCTCCCTCACACACACTTTTTTCTCTTCCTCCTCTTTTCTTCTTTGCTTATTTGTATCACTATCGTCTATTCTGCCTTTTTTCTTCTGGATGATGGAATATTACACGTTCACTCAAGGATACTCCTCCTCTTACCTACAGTTTTAGTTGTGTTGGCAGAGTACTGGATATGTATAGTCTGATTTTTCTGTCATGCTCCATTTACTTTCCCGATAATTGGTCAGGGTTATGATATATTAACATGTTCATAAGAGTTATCCGTGCTGTATTTAAGAACTTTTACAGGTTCAAACTGTACGGATTTGAGATATGTCACACATATTTGTTTGTAACTTTGCCTACTGGTTGAATCTCAATGTATAATTTATTACTTGTATGCGGTTTCATTTGAAAATGAATAAAAATAGATTGAACATAAGAAAACTGCACTAGGGTCTGCACTTATTTCTTTGCTTTGTTCCTATAGTTTGTCCTTTGCCCACAGACCACCTGAAGCTGCAAGATCTGTGCACTGCTAACTGCCGCCATGTTCATATAATGATTTTTCTGACCTATTTGTGAGGAGTGCCGTAGTTGTGTTTAGAGTGCAACACTACATTATATATATTTGTTTGTTAGAATGCAGGAAAAAGCAGACATTTGTGTATATATAACCCCAGCAGCCTAATTTACAATACCTGCCGCTGAGAATGTGTTTTTAGCACGACAGCATCGCCCTGATTCTCGGCGACAGGGTGCCGACATCTCGCACTCGCTGGAATAGTAAAAGCACATCCCAGCGAGCGCGTCATAGAAGCGACGGGGATCCGACTTGGATTCCTGCCAATTCTACACGTGTGCAGCGTTTGGTATGAATCCTGAGGGGGCACTCCCCGCCGGATTGTAAATAAAAATCTGGCATGGGTTCCCCCCTCAGGAGCATGCCGGGCCCTTAGGTCTGGTATGGGTTGTAAGGAGAGCCCCCCCTACGCCGAAAAACAGACGTAGGGGGTTCCCCTACAATCCATACCAGACCCGTATCCAAAGCACGCTACCCGGCCGGCCAGGAAGGGAGTGGGGACGAGCGAGCGCCCCCCCCTCCTGAGCCGTACCAGGCTGCATGCCCTCAACATGGGGGGTTGGGTGCCCTGGGGTGGGGGGGCCCCGCAGTGCGCCCCCCTGCCCCCATGTTGAGGACAGGGCCCCTTCCCGACAACCCTGGCCGTTGGTTGTCGGGGGGGGCGGGAGGCTTATCGGAATCTGGGAGCCCCCTTTAATAAGGGGGCCCCCAGATACCGGCCCCCCACCCTAAGTGAATGAGTATGGGGTACATCGTACCCCTACCCATTCACCTGCAAGAAAAGTGGTAAACACAAATAAACAATACAGGGTATTAAAATATTTTATTAGTCTGCTCCGGGGCCCCCCCTCTCTTCTTTAGCTCTTTCACGAGGGGGGGCTTGCTTCTTTGACGTCTTCGGGTGGGGGGCGCTCTTCTTCCCGCCATCTGGTTCTCTTCCGCCGCCGGGGGGGGGGGGGGTCGCTTTTATAAAAGCGCCCCGCCCCGGCGGGCTTCCTCCGACGTTTTCCGCGGGGGGGTGGATGCCGCTCTTCTTCGCCGCCGTCTGGTTTTCTTCCGCCGCCAGGGGTCGCTTTTATAAAAAGCGCCCACCCCCCGGCGGGCTTCCTCCGACATGTTCGGCGGGGGGTGGTGTGCTTCTGTCGGCTTCTGTCTTCTTGCTTCTTCTTCTGTCTTCTTGCTTCTTCTTCTGTCGCCTTCTGCTGTCTTCGTTCCTTTAGGTGGTTACACGTCGCTTCCTCCCGCTGAGAGCGGAGAAGACCCCCGGAAAGCGGAAGAAGCCCCCCCTGCTGAAAGAGCTAAAGAAGACAGGGGGGGCCTTCGGAGCAGACTAATAACATATTTTAATACCCTGTGTTGTTTATTTGTGTTTATACCACTTTTCTTGCAGGTGAATGGGTAGGGTACGATGTACCCCATACTCATTCACTTAGGGTGGGGGGCCGGTATCCGATAAGCCTCCTGCCCGCATACCCCGACAACCGACGGCCAGGGTTGTCGGGAAGGGTCCCTGTCCTCATCAACATGGGGGCAGGGTGCTCTGGGGTGGGGGGGCCCCGCAGTGCGCCCCCCTGCCCCAGAGCACCCAACCCCCCCATGTTGAGGGCATGCAGCCTGGTACGGCTCAGGAGGGGGGGGCTGCTCGCTCGTCCCCACTCCCTTCCTGGCCGGCCGGGTAGCGTGCTTTGGATACGGGTCTGGTATGGATTGTAGGGGGACCCCCTACATCGGTTTTTCGGCGTGGGGGGGGGGGGTCTCCTTACAACCCATACCAGACCTAAGGGCCCGGTATGCTCCTGGGGGGGACGACCCATGCCGATTTTTTATTTAAAAATTGGCGTGGAGTTTTCCCTCTCAGGAATGCATACCAAATGCCGACGCTAGAATTGGCGGGAATCCAAGTCGGATCTCCCGTCGCTTCTATGACGGCTTTGTCTCTATCGTGGCAAGCCAGCTCGGCACTGGCTCCCGCGATAGGGCTCGCAGGTGGTCAATCTTGCCGAGAAAGGGAGCGAGATTGACACAATGTCGTGGTCACCCACTGTAGTTACACAGGCTCCCTGCATGCAGCTTCAGACGCATAAACCAACAGCTCATTTCACGTTATTCTAGCTTATTCAAAATGTGTTCTTTGGATAAAGATTTTGAAACAACTGTCAGGTTACTATTGCTGTCTGTGCCCCCTTTAGGGAGATTTACCCTCTATAACTGTCCTAATTACCAGTGTCAACAGAAATGAAAGTTAGGGTTAAGTTGCCACTAGAACAGGAGTGGAGGGGACATTTTCTAAACAGGACATTGATTAATGCAAAAAGTTTTGAGTTAAAGTGATATCCTCTTTTGTCAGGCTTGTTTAAAGCCTGATGAGGGGTTATAGGTTATACCTAGGGCAAACTGGACTTGGTATTAAGTGGAACAGATAACCACTTAACTAATGCTCCTCAAAATTTGCAAAAACAATCATGAATACATTTGTGGTGTTCAGCAGATGGTAGCTTCTTTTCATTTACAAAATCAACAAAACAGTTGAGTGAAAACGTTTACAACAAAGTATGTGCACTGCGTTGTGGTTCTCCCCAAAATACCCAACCATGAATAATCAAATGACAAATAAAACAGCCTGCAATAAGTAATTCTAGCTTGCATAAAAAGGCATCCTTTATTTCAGGGATCCTCAAACTACGGCCCTCCAGCTGTTGCGGAACTACACATCCCATGAGGCATTGTACAACTGACATTCACAGACATGACTAGGCATGATGGGAAGTGTAGTTCCTGAACAACTGGAGGGCCGTAGTTTGAAGACCCATGATTTAGAGCATTGAAACAAGGTCAAATGTAGCTAAATGTTCTACCAACACAAATACATTTGAATCAGCCTACAAAAGTTCTCCTTGGATAGTACTGGGTACCGGCACAGGTAACCATAGCGAATCCCAACTACGCTGACAGATGTTTCTTGGGTTGTGGCCAATGAGGTGACATAGTACACACATGGCGGTCGTGCCTGAAATTACTCTCCTTTTGGGCTCTTCCACACTTTATTTCACCTTATTATCCCCAAGCATGCTCCCGAGCAACAACTGGCTACATACATTTTTTTGGCTGCCAAACAATAGCAGAGGCCTGGAAGAAGCCCTCTGCCTCCATACAAAAAGTAAAGGACCAAATTACCCTACAGTTGCTTCATGTCCAGCATCCTTAACGACCAACAGTCCAAATACACCCTCCTACCTTCCCTAGACCTAGCAAGCCTAACATTCCTTTAGCGATCTATTCAGAATGAACTTGAGCTAGATGGAGTCTCCCTCTCTACCCACATTTTTTTATTTTCTTCCTACCAATTCCCTCCTGCTTTATCTGGGCCCCAAATTTCTCCGCTTCCTCTTTAATATCATACCCTTCCACTCTTTTGAACCAAGTCGCTTCAGAGTAACTGACTTTATTCGCAACTTGTTGTTTGTCTAGCATATTTAAGTTTGCACTGTTTCGGTACATACACCACACAAACTCTCAATTTAATGTTTTCTGATGCCTAAATCCCTAAGTGGGCATAACAGTCGTTATGACATTGTCTCTTCTTGAAAATGTAAATAAAAAACCTTTGAACGAATAAAAAAACACTCAATCTTATAGAAAAAGTGATATCTGGGAGTTATACATGGTTGATGTGTGCAATGGCAGAATGTAGCATGGCTATAAGGCAGTGCACTCCGTACATTCCAAGCCTATGCAGGTCTTGCGAACCTCAAAGATTTTCCAATGTTGAAGAATCTCAGCAGACCATTAGATCTGCTTGGATATCATAATCTTATGATCACAAATGTTCATTAGGAAAGAGTTTACAAATAGCAAAAGCTTTTTGGATGGAACCAGAAGTGTTAAATCCCTTCAGTTATTTTTGCTGCCTATGACCTGCTGTCCTAGAGACGCAACAGAAAAAAGGGATTTTTATATACAGCTTACCTGTAAAATCCTTTTCTTGGAGTACATCACGGGACACAGAGCAGCATAGCCATTACTATACGGGTTATAGAGTCTACCTTCAGGTGATGGACACTGTCATTCTCAGACAGGAAGTCCCCTCCCATAGTGGGAGTACCTCAGTTTTGTAGCAAGCAGTATGCCTCCAAAAACATCTTCCCCATAAGAGGGGTGGGAGCTCTGTGTCCCATGATGTACTCCAAGAAAAGGATTTTACAGGTGAGCTGTATATAAAAATCCCTTTTTCTTTATCGTACATCACGGGACACAGAGCAGCATAGCCATTACTAAACGGGATGTCCCAAAGCAATGCTTTAATGAGGGGAGGGTGACATCTCAACCAATAAATTTAAATTCAGAAACTTAAATTTAAGTAAATCAAATCAAATTAAACCAAGTTAAATCAAAAAAAAAATCAAGGGTGCCCCAGATCCCGAGGGCCTTATATCGCAGCTTGCAGCACCGCCTGCCCAAAGGCTGCGTCGGCACTCCTTCTAATGTCCAACTGATAAAACTTTGTGAACGTGTGGACCGACGACCAGCTCGCCGCCCTGCAAACCTGAGCCATAGAGATGTGGTGGTGCGCTGCCCAGGAAGCGCCCATGGCCCTGGTAGAATGGGCCTTTACCGACAAAGGAGGGGATAACCCCTTCAAGCCGTAGGCTTGAGTAATTAACTGTTTAATCCATGTAGCGATGGTAGACTTTGCTGCTGCCTGACCCATCTTGGGTCCATTCGGCAGGATGAACAAGATATCTGTCTTCCGAATCCTTTGTGTAGCCTTAAGGTAGGCCCTCATGGCCCGGACAATATCCAAGGTATGCAGTAACCCTTCCTTTCTTGAAGTGGGCTTTGGAAAGAAGGATGGTAGGATCAAATCCTGATTTAAGTGAAAACTGGATATAACCTTTGGCAGGAAGGACGGGTGAGGACGAAGGACCACCCTGTCTTTATGCAGAATGAGGTATGGTTCTCTACAAGACCAGGCCGCCAGTTCTGACACTCTTCTAGCAGAAGCCATGGCAACCAAGAATACGAATTTTCTAGTCAGTAATACCAACGGAACCTCGGCCAGAGGCTCAAAGGGCTGTCTCTGTAGAGTTGACAATACAAGGTTTAAGTTCCATGGACAAAGGGGTGACTTGAGAGGGGGATTAATGCGTAAGACCCCCCTGCAAGAAGGTTTTAACCAGAGAGTGGGTGGCCAAAGGCCTCTGAAACCATACAGACAAGGCTGAAATCTGTCCCTTGATGGTGCTTACTGCTAAGTTTTTGTCCACTCCCAGCTGTAGAAAACGTAACACCCTGTCAATGGTATACTTGCGGGGGTGCCACCTCTGGGACTCACACCAGCCTACATAGGCCCTCCAAACCCTGTAATAAATCACTCTGGAGACCGGGTTTCTAGCCTTAATCAGAGTAGAAATTACCTGGCTAGACAGGCCACTACCCCTGAGAATCAGGGATTCAGCCGCCGGGCCATCAAATTTAGATGCCGTAAGGCAGGGTGGAGGATCGGGCCTTGTGAGAGTAGGTCTGGATGGAGCGGAAAGGTCCAGGGTTTCCCTACTGCCATTCTCACGATCAGTGAGTACCACGATCTCCGGGGGTACCAGAATAACTGGTCTGTGCTCTACCCTGATCCTGCGCAACAGGCGGGGCAGCAACTGTAACGGCATAGAATTTGCAATCAACGTTGTCAATCTTTGTTTTTAGCCCACCCAGGGTGGCAGCTAGTACCTCCTCTGTTAAAAACACAGGGTTGGGTTGATTAGGGCCAGCCACAGCACCAAACATACCCAATGGCTCATCCAAGGCGAGATCCTCTGGTTTTTCAGGTGAGGATAGAACTGGCATAGCCTGACTAAGATCCTCAAAGCCAGAGGGGGAACCCTTTTGTTTTTTAGCACCCTTAGTTCCCGAACCTTTTGGAGCCATGATACAACATCGAGGCACTCCACTGACAACAACTGTTTCAGCAAGGATAAAATAAACAATATGGTGGCCAGGGTAAAAATAGGTAACCACCTAATGCCCCTGAGCCTCTGGGAAAGCAGCCTCTTTTTTTTTTTCAATAAGTACTGCCCCCCACAGGACTGTGTCAGCTGCCAGACCGCTGCAAGAGACCCTTTGGCTTAACAATAATTTTGGTCAGTGAGGAGCTAGCTCCAGACCCGCAGGTCTCTATACCGCCACCGGGTGCCGCCGTGCTCTTTCGGCGGACCGCCGCTCTGTGTCCTTTCCAGCCTACAGCGCTTTACCAAGTGAGCTGGAGCGAGGCTGTCTCAAGATAACAGTGAGGAGGGCACGGCCCCCTTCCCTCCGACGCCACCAGACGCTCCCCGCCTCCTCCACATATCGTTGTGCGCGCGTGCCTGATAGCCGGAGATGATGGGAGCCGTGCTACGCTGGAGGAGACATGCGGCGGAGCACATGGTGAGTACCCGGGACAGCTTAGGACAATCCTGGACCCCAAAGGACCCTCTTTGTCAGAAAGGATGGGGGTGGGCTAAACCTTGTTGGTCCTAGAAATCAGGAGTTGAGCCCCTACCCCCCCAAATGCCATGCGGAGCAGCGGAAAACATAAAAGCCAACACAGTCAGGGGGACGCATGATTGTGGGAAAGTTTAACCATCCTGTCTAGCAGACATAGTGGAAAAAAAGTTGCCAATGCAGAGCATACCCAGGCTAAAACCACTAATCTCCCCCAGAGGGACCTGCCGTCTAACCAAGTCCCGCAGGCCCCCCTCTTACCTGCTCCATGCCGCAGGGTATTGCATAGCAAGAGGCCCAATCTTCCCCCATCTTCGTGGGTTTCGTACTAGACCTTCAGGGACTCGGGTCCTGGAAGGAACACCACTCCCCTGGACCTATACAGCATCCTGGCAACAGGTACTTTTGGACCTTAAAAGGCTCAAAGCTCTGGGCCCAGGATCCAGCCCTCCGTGGAGAGGCGTTATAGGCAAAACCCCACGGCTTGGGGTCCGGGTACTGTCCACTTTGGCTCTGAGGCACCTTGGACAGATCCGGTTGGCCTGCCTTGGTCCCAAAGACGTGGAGGCAAAGCTATTTTTGTGACCAACACCTAAGACACTGGTAAAAAAACTGAGGTACTCCCACTATGGGAGGGGGTTATATAGGGAGGGGACTTCCTGTCTGAGAATGCCAGTGTCCATCACCTGAAGGTAGACTCTATAACCCGTATAGTAATGGCTATGCTGCTCTGTGTCCCGTGATGTACGATAAAGAAATTAAGATTTTTGTTTTCTTCTCCCTGAAACCTTTGCTGTGTGAAAAGAAGGGGAAACACTGTTACAAAGCCTAGGCATATGACCTCCTTTTCTGATTCACCAACCTGTATGTCTCCCTCCCCAATCTTTAATATAATAACTGTATGGAGGAATCTCCCACCTGAAAGACACCTATGTCTTAAAATGTTTGCCTTCCTTCAAAAAATGCGAACCTTACTGTGAAAATGGGACTCTGGTTGGTTCTCTGGGCTACTAATATGCTTAAAGAGATAATTCTCCTGAAATGTCTCTATTTACTGTCTACCCTGGATCGAAACCGGGCTCAAGTAAGTTTGGGTACGGTGGGGGGGGGGGGGGTCAATTCTTTGATACACACGTTTTTTATTTTATTTAATGCATAGAATGCATTAAGGTAAAATCACTTTAAGCTTTATAACCACTTTAATTGTACATTTTTATTTACAAGCAAGTCAAGCACTTGAATTTGACATGGTATCAGTTTCTTGCCGACTCTGTACAGCATAGCTGAGACTTGCAGAGGTAGATGCAATACAAGGAGACAATTATTTGTGCTGCAGTGCGGGGAGCATGTGGATAGGAGAGAGCTGAATGACAAAGATATGCTTATTGGTCTTCTTTTTCTGTTCTCCCCTGCCTGACAAGTCTGTGTGTGGCAGATCTGTGTACATTTCAGAAATGAAGGGAAAGAAATAGAAAAACCTTTGGCAGATAAAACAGCTCTGATATATGTATTCCTCTATGTATTTAAAGGTTTGCCAGGAGTTCAGTTTTAAGGTGGTTCAAGGAAGTGCAGAAAGCATGCTGATCAGAGCAAATAGCTGATGGAAGCATGCTGATCAGAACAAGTTACAAGTGTTAGTCTGGCTGAAAAGACACAAGTCCATCTAGTTCAATCAAAAGGTGTGTGTGGCAGAGCTGTGTAAATCTCAGGAATGAATGGACAGAAATGCAAACCCTTCGTCCGATAAGACAGCTCCCATATATGTGTTTGTCTGGCGTTCGAGTTGTTCTACAGCCTTAAGTTTTGCATTCTATGCATTAAGGTAAAAAAAACCTGTGCTGCAGGATCCCCTTACGCCCCCCTTATACTTACCAGAGCCCAATCACTGTCCAGTGCACTGTGCACGAGAGCAGTTGCTCTCTCCATCCTTACTGGGCAGATTGATAGCAGTGGGAGTCATTGGTTCCCACCACTGTCAATCAAATCCAGTAACTATGGTACAGGGGGCAGGGCCTAGCCACCCTCTGTGTGTGTCAATAATTGCAGAGAGGATGGCTCAGGAGTGAGCCTGCACCAGTGTCCCCATAGAAAGCAGCATTCTATGGGAGCACTCACCGAAGAGGAGGAGCCAAAAGCGCCAGCAGGGGACCCCAAAACTGGAGGAATACCACAGAGCAGGTAGGAATAACATGTTTATAATTTGAATACAAAAACATAACACTTTAAAAATTGAAGCTTCAGTAACACTTTCAGCTTTAAGGTGGTGCAGGAGGACCCTAACCACCCCTCATTATTGACTAAAGATCTGTCTTTTTATGGGTAACCCATTGTAGCAGTACTGTGATGAGCAGCTATTGAACCTGAACCCATATTTATTTGCACTATGACCTGGCACAAATTGAAAGCTTGCAGTACAACTAGTAAAGTCCACAAAACTCAAAAGTAATGTATATATTTTTTGTATGTTTTGGGTAAGCATGTGGTGCACATTAAATGACAAGCGTGGGAAATCTGTAGCTCTAACTATCTTTCCCATATGACATGCTATGTTCCTCATATTTAAACTTTGCCCCAGCAAGGAATTTGCATGGTTAGTTTACTAAATTTGAGACAAGTTGCACTGTATTTAGCAGGGCTTAGATTGCAGTTAAATACTATTTATGTTCTTTTCATGTCTTAAACATTAAAATGGTGATCCTATATATAATAGATTATGCTACCATAATCAATTACATTTAGAGATATGCGAGAAGGAGAAAGTAAGGGCCATTACCCTGTACCATTTTTATTCCTGCCCACAAGTGGGAACTGTCCAGAAGCACTCAATAGGCAGTAATTTGGCACTATAGAAGCCATTCTCCATTCTCGCACCAAGACTTCTCTTTGAGAAATTTGATGTTCTTGTTGAACAAAAGGAACAAAGACGTGAAAGAGTCCCTCTCGGAAGTCCTACTGATAGATTATTTACTGCTTCTTTTCATTACCATTGAAAGAGCAGTAAGCAGGAGCTGATGTATGCACTTAAATGATGCTTTCAATCCTAAACTAGAGATTATTGCAGAGCCCATTTAACATACTGTCACTAAAAACTGCTACAGAGAACGATATATGAAAGAAAGAACAAGCAGCAGACTTTTCATTCCACAGTATATTAAGCAAGCAGATGCTGTTGGCATTCTTTTTATTATAAGTACCATATTTATCGGGGTATACCGCACCCCGGCGTATAACGCGCACCCCAAGCTCAGCAAGGTAAAAAAAAGAAAAAAAAAAGAAAACTTACATTTTTGCCCTGCGACCATCGGCAGCCTTGTCCGGCGTCCGTCTGCGGCTTCCTTGCCCGGGGTCTGTCTGCAGCTTTGGAGGTGTCAGTCTGCGGCCTCCATCCAGGTGTCTGTCTCGTCCAGCGTGTCCCGTCTGTGGCCTCCCATTCAGGTGTCTATCTCCGTCCAGCGTGTCCGTCTGCGGCCTCCATTCAGGTGAGCGTCTCCGGTGTCCGATTTTAGCGTGAGCCGAATTTCCTGTGTGTTCGACTCCTCACGGCTTGTCTCGGCTCCTCTCGTGTTGCTGCGGGAGGAGCCGAGCCTAGCCGAGTGCGCAGTACATTTGGCTCGGACAATGTCGGAGACAGCGGGGAATCGGCGTATATCGCGCACCCACGATTTCCCCCTGATTTTAAGGGGAAAAAAGTGCACGGTATACGCCGATAAATACTGTATATAGTTTTAGCAGGTTTTTGGAAAGATTGTAAGTTCTAAACATTACTGTGAAAGTCGAGGGCTGATTGATGTCACTTTCAGTGAATTTTTAAAAGCACAAGGTTTTCGAACCTCTACTTTTAACAAGATATGTACGGAGAGAGTTACATGGAGCTTCATATGGTTGACCTTCACCTGAAAAATCTAGTCTTTGGTAGCCCACCACGATCAATGTCCAAGGCCTTTGCACGCTTGTGCTGTCTGATCATCATCTCACTGATAGTCATTATTCGCCTTAAAAGTAGGAACATACCCCAACACAATATCATAACAATCCTTAATTCGGTCTCCATGCATTTTTAAGAATGTCTCAGATTCTGTCAGTATCTTGACTAATGAGTCTGTAAGGGGAACATTTTTATGCCATGTTACATTCACTAATCATTCTCTGCAGGTGAATCACTGTATTCAAATGCATGAAGATACACCTGTAGTGAAAAAGTTTTGTGAACATCACATTCACTGCTTTATAAATATTTAGCTTTTTTAGATAAGGGGGTGGCTGCTGAAAATGCATTGGTGCCATGTTATCTGGCACCTTTATATGCAAATAGTGCTCATGGAAATCTTCTTTATTTGTGAGATATAAAAAACCTACTAAAATTTTTTTGTAAATTTAGTACAAAGTATCACAAAGGAAAATACAAAAATGAACAGTAGTGGTAAATGTATGAACTAACAAATTTTGATATAAAGGTTTTGCATGCATAAATACAAGATGATAATTTTATTTCCATTCTGTCAGTGTTGAGTGGTTTGTCACAATCATACAATCTGCTGGGGAGCTGGAGAAAAACAGCAGACTTACTGGCCAGATCACAAGATGAAAACAGAAGAAAGAAGGCCTAAAAAAGGAAAACTAACACAGCCATCACATCTGAGAATTGGTAAGCTGCGATATAATAAATGTTTGCTTTATTGAAAGCTGCTTATTTAAAAATACTGAAAACAACTTTGGAAGTTACATGTTAAAATTTATATAAGATTTTAGCAAATCGGATTTGAACAAAAACTATTTGACAACTGTAAAGTTTCCCCACAAACCTGTAACAAGGAAAAAAAAAAAAATGTAAGCCTATTAAAGTAACAAAATGATTGTTGCTACAAATGTTACAATTTGGCTTATCATTTAGAATTCAAATGAGAAATATGCAGGTGCTGAAGGTTGTCAATGATCCCAATTATGAAAATGGACATTGATTATCCCTGCCATAAGAAAAACAAAACAAACATTCTACTGCATCTTGCATTGGCTCTTAGTATTCAGTTTATTAATGCTATGACAGCTTGATCAAGGTAACTTCTACAAGTGTGCATTGTGATTTCCAAGTTGACAAACAATAAAATGTCACCAGTACTCTGTTGCAAACATATTCACTCTTATTAGTGCAATGTCACATCAGTCAAGGCGACATAGTCACTGCGTTCTGTCCAGTATGACCTCCCCCATTTCATCATGTGCCAGTTTTGTGGAAAAGCACTAGTAGGAGTGGTTCATAAAACACAGAAAATTTGAACCTGTGCTCCTAATGAACTCCAAGTATTTTTTGGCAACTACAATATCCAGTTTTTTTTCTAGTTCATTGAGGGACAGGGGAGTAACATCCAAAACAGTCCAACTGAGGGGTGGGCAACACAGCAAACAAAATGCCAACAAGCCCACCAAAACAACAGTGTAAACCTCATAAAACAGAAAATAGAATGCACTTGGTGTACCATGAAATTGCAGCACTACGTATATCCGGACACAGGAAAGTTAACTAGTAACTAAAATAGGGTTGTCCCGATACCACTTTTTTAGGACCGAGTACAAGTACCGATACTTTTTTTCAAGTAGTCGCCGATACCGAATACCGATACTTTTTTTAAATGTGTCCCCAAATGCAGCCATGTCCCCCCCATATGCAGCCATGTCCCCCACATATGCAGCCATGTCCCTCGAGCCATGTCCCTCACATATGCAGCCATGTCCCTCTAGCCATGTTCCTCACATATGCAGCCATGTCCCTCACATATGCAGCCATGTCCCTCACATATGCAGCCATGTCCCTCTAGCCATGTCCCTCACATATGCAGCAATGTCCCTCTAGCCATGTCCCTCACATATGCAGCAATGTCCCTCTAGCCATGTCCCTCACATATGCAGCCATGTCCCTCTAGCCATGTCCCTCACATATGCAGCCATGTCCCTCACATATGCAGCAATGTCCCTCTAGCCATGCCCCTCACATATGCAGCAATGTCCCTCTAGCCATGTCCCTTGATGCGGCGGCGCGATGCAGCGGCGGGGGGGGGGAAGGTATTCTATTTAGGTATCGGGGGTATTTGCGCGAGTACGAGTACTCCCGCAAATACTCGGTATCGGGACCGATACCGATACTGGTATCGGTATCTGGACAACCCTAAACTAAAACACTGTGCAAAACCACATGGGTTAGTTGGTTACGAGTTACCGTATTTATCAGGGTATACCGCGCGCCGGCGTATAACGCGCACCCCAACCTTAGAAAGATAGTTTAAGGGAAAAAAAGAAAACTTACATTTTTGCCCTGCGTCCATCGGCAGCCTTGTCCGGCGTCCGTCTGCGGCCTTGCGCGGGGTCCGTCCAGCCTTGTGGGTGTCCATCTGCGGCTTCCTTGCGCGGGGTCCGTCCAGCCTTGTGGGTGTCCGTCTGCGGCTTTGGAGGTGTCCGTCTGCGGCCTCCATCCAGGTGTCCGTCTCCGTCCAGCGTGTCCGTCTGCGAGTCCATTCGCACCTTGCCCGGGGTTGCAGCGGTGTTTTTGGATTTGGCGCCGAGAGGAGCCGGATTTCCTGTGTGTTCGGCTTGTCTCGTCTCCTCAGGCGTGGCCTAGCCGAGTGCATAGTACACTCGGCTCGAGGCGGGCCGAGCGCGCAGTACACTCGGCTCGGCTTCAGGCTGCCATGTATTTTTGACACAGACAGCGGGGATCGGCGTATATCACGCACCCACGATTTCCCCCTGATTTTAAGGGGAAAAAAGTGCGCTGTATACGCCCATAAATACGGTACTTAGATGATTCATGAGGATGTCCTACTGCAGACAAAAACGCACATAGGAGCTGGGTTGGCGGCCAGTGTACAACGGTATGGTGCTTGAAGTTTTTAATCTGTGATATTTGTGAGTACCTTTTCTTACTAAAGAAGTGTTTTAGTGTTAATAATTTATGTTGGTTTGCTTTTCTTTCCATTATTCCTGATGTGAGTTGTGTCTCCAAATTTTGTCTGTGTTCCAGAAGGAGAAATATGTAGAAGCATACAGCAGATCAAGAGGGGTTTAACCATTTTTATAAGTGCATTTGATCTCTTCGTAATAAAGAGATCATACATTTCTGGTAAAAAGCTGGCACTTTTGGTGGTTTGGAAAGTTGTGAGCACCAAAATGTTTGACTTTAAAGCATAAGTACTATATTATGTTTTAGCGTTATTACCCGATGTTGGTCTTCTTTTTCTCCTAACACACCTGAGGGGAGCTGTGTGTTCTAGGATATTGGCTGTATTCCAGAAGGAGAAATACGTGGAAACATACAGTACAGTATGTCCAGTGGAGTTAAACCCTTTTCACAAGCACATTTGATCCTTATAACGCAGAGATCATAAATTTCCAGTACAAAGTTGGCACTTTTGGTGGTCTGGAAAGTTGGGAGTACGAAATGCTTGATTTTAACATACAAGTTTCAGATCATATGTTAGCAGCCCTTTGGGCTATTTGTGGACACTGGGGCCCAGATTCACAAAGGGCTTACAACGGCGCAACGCCATGTACGCCGTCGTAAATCCTGATCTGGGCCGTCGTATCTATGCGACCGATTCTTAGAATCAGTTACGCATAGATATCCTTTAAATCCGACAAGCGTAAGGCTCTTACGCTGTCAGATTTTACATATTTTTTTTCGCCGCTAGGTGTCGCCTCCGTCGACATATGCAAATTAGCTAGATACGCGAATTCCCAAACGTACGCGCGGTCGACGCAGTGAAGTTACGACGTTTACGTAAGGTTTGCGCGGCATAAGGTTGCCCCTGCTATATGAGGGGCAACCAATGTTAAGTATGTAAGTATGGCCGTCGTTCGCGCGTTGAAATTTAAAAATGTACATTGTTTGCATAAGCCGTCCGTGAATGGGGCTGGACGCCATTTACGTTCACGTCGAAACCAATGACGTCCTTGCGATGTCATATAGCGCAATGCACCCTGGGATATTCTTCGGACGGCGCATGCGCATTAGGTTCGGCGCGGGAACGCGCCTAATTTAAATGAAATACGCCCCCTACCCGCCTAATTTAAATTAGGCGGGCTTGCGCCGGGGGATTTACGCTACGCCGCCGCAACTTTACAGGCAAGTGCATTGTGAATCAAGTACTTGCCCGTAAAACTTGCGGCGGCGTAACGTAAATGAGATATGTTACACCGCCGCAGAGATGCGGCGATCTACGAGAATCTGCCCCTGGGTGTGGAATTTATAGTACTTTATGTAATCAGTAATGTTTTTAATTTTTTTTATTTTATTTAAACAGCAGGAATATTTTGTTGTGCACAGGTACTCTCACTGGCCACTGCATTAGGTACACCTGTTCAATAGCCTGGTGAACATGGCATGGGTGTTGGTGCTAGAAAGGCTGGTCTCAAAAACGACTGATCTACTGGGATTTTTACACACACAACCATCCCTAGGGTTTACAGAGAATGGTCCGAAAAAAAGAAAATATCCAGTGAGCGGCAGTTGTGTATACAAAATGCCTTGTTGAAGTCAGAGGAGAATGGTCAGACTGATTCTAGATGATAGAAAGGAAAAAGTAACTAAAATAACCACGTTACAGCAAAGGTATGCAGAATGAATCTCTGAGTGCACAACACATCGAACATTGAAGCAACTGGGCTACAGCAGCAGAAGACCACACCGAGTGTCACCAAAATTGGACAGTAAGATTGGAAAAACATTGCCTGGTCTGATGAGTCTCAATTTCAGCTGCAACGTTCAGATGGTAGGGTCAGAATTTGGCATAAACATAAAATAACCAGTTACACTTACCGGTAGCTGTATTTCTGGTAAGTCTTACAGGACGGCACCCTGAGAGATGACTGGCTTCTCCTGACAGGAAACACAATGAAAAAAGAGGTTAAAAACCCCGCCCCTTCCCGTGCTCCTCAGTTTGAGATAAAGTATGAACCCACCAGTGCACGGAAAAAACACCACAAAAAAATATAATACAAACCAATAATGTATCACAAGGGTGGGAAGTAGGCCTGCCGTCCTGTAAGACTTACCAGAAATACAGCTACCGGTAAGTGTAACTGGTTATTTCTCTAGTCGTCTTCCAGGACGGCACCCTGAGAGAGAAGCAAGTAGCTTCAGGCCTACCTTAGGGCGGGACCACTGCTTGCAGGACCTTTCTCCCGAAAACCAAGTCCTGAGGTGACAGTAGGTCGACTATGTAATGCTTCAGGAACGTGTTCTGATTTGACCATGTCGCTGCTTTGCAAATCTGCTCCACCGAAGCTCCGGCCCTTTCTGCCCAGGAGGTTGCTAGTGACCGTGTGGAGTGTGCTTTAATATTAGGAGCTACCTTACCGGCTTGTACATAAGCTAAGGAAATAGCCTGCCTAATCCATCTTGCAATAGAGGCTCTGGACGCCTGAAGGCCTCTTTTCTGTCCCGAAAAACAAATAAAAAGATGAGTAGAACGTCTAAAGGCCGTGACTCTCTCTAAATAAGTTAATAGACATCGTCTAACATCCAGACAATGAAAGGAAGCTTCTCCTTCATTCTGGGGGTTTGAACAAAAAGAAGGGAGGATTACCTCCTGTGACCTGTGGAACTTTGTCACTACCTTAGGAAGGTAAAGGGGGTCCTGACTTAGAACTACCCTGTCCTCAAATAAACGAAAAAATGGCTCTTTAATAGAGAGCGCCTGCATATCACCTATCCTCTTGGCCGTCGTGATTGCCAAGAGGAAGGCGAATTTAAAGGTGAGTAACCTGATGGGGATAGTGTCAATTGGCTCAAACTGAGCCTTGGTAAGTTGATTCAACACTAAGGAAAGATCCCAGGGTGGAACCCTAGAGATATGAACTGGGGACAACCTGTCTCTGGCTATAAGAAACCTTTTGACCAGGGGGTCCAGGGATAGACGTCTATCCAAAAAATATGACAAGGCTGCTACCTGAACCCTTAGAGTCCTTGTGGCTAACCCCTTGTCTACTCCATCTTGGAGAAATTCTAAGATGACCGAGGTCTCCTGCTGGGAAACCTGTCTCGCTGAGCACCAGCGAGAAAAGATGCCCCAGGTCTTGGCATAAATACGCCTAGTGACTACCTTCCTACTAGCTAGGAGCGTGTCAATAACCCTCTCGGGGCAGCCCTTCTCCCTCAGGCTCCGCCTCTCAAGCACCAGGCCGTCAGCTTGAAGAAGCCGGGTTCTGGGTGATAAATCGGACCCTGACGAAGAAGGTCCGCCCGGACCGGGAGAAGAAGGGGAGGCGACACAGACCCTCGCTCTAGAGCGGGAAACCAGGCCCTCTTGGGCCACCAGGGTGTGACGAGAATGAACTTCCCTTCTGCTAGATTTAACTTCTGCAGGACTCTCGGAATTAGGTTCAGAGGAGGGAAGGCATAGGCTAGATGAAACCTCCATGCCTGTGCCAATGCATCCACCCCCTCCGAGCCGTGCCCTCGGGAGAGAGAGAAGAACCTCTTCACCTTCCTGTTTGCCCTGCGGGCGAAGAGATCTATCTCTGGGCTGCCAAAGTGTTGGCATATTAAACTGAAAGTGTCTGCATTTAGTTCCCATTCCCCCTGGAGAATGGGATGGCGACTTAAAAAGTCTGCCTCCAAATTGAGGGTCCCTTTTAGGTGTACCGCCGAGAGAGAACCCTTTGCTCTGCCCAGCCCAGGATCTCTAGGGACAAGTCTAGAAGGGTGCGAGATCTGGTGCCCCCCTGATGGTTGAGGAAGGCCACCACGGTCGGAAATGATCTGGACCTCCTGGTCCAAGACTCTGTCCTCAAATGCCTTTAGAGCCTCTCCGACCGCTAATAGCTTGCGGAAATTTGAAGAGGCCCCCTTCTGTCGTTGTCCCCAGGTACCCTGGGCGCAGAGATCGTCCAGATGTGCACCCCACCCCCATGAGCTGGCGTCCGTGGTGATCCTGACCGGATTTGTCTGACCCCACGATAGACCCCGCTGTAGGTTCTGTGGGATGAGCCACCAGCCCAGTGAGAGCTTCACTGGGTCTGGAAGACTGACGCTGACCTCCAAGGATTCCTTCCCTCCATCCCAGGAGGATAGAAGGAAAAATTGGAGGGGTCTGGAGTGGAGCTGTGCCCACGGGACTGCTGGAATACAGGAAGTCATTAGGCCTAGAACTCTCTTGATGTCCCTGAAGGAGGACTCTGACCTGTCTAGCATTGATCTGACCACTGACATGAGACCCCGGATCTTGTCGTTGGGTAAAAAGAGCTTCCTTTCCAAGGAATCTATCAGAAACCCTAGATAGAGTTTTTTCTGTTCTGGAAGGAGAGAGGATTTCTCCCTGTTGATGACCCAACCCAGGGATTCGAGGGTAGTCATCGCAGTGGTCAGATCCGCGAGAAGGAGATCTCGACTTTGGTTGTATAGTATCAAGTTGTCGAGATAGGGGACTATCGCTATCCCTTGTAGGTGCAGGAAGGCGATCGCCTCCGCTAGGACCTTGGTAAAGACCCTTGGACTGGAGGCTAGCCCAAAAGGAAGGGCAGCAAATTGCCAATGCCGCACTCCCTGGGCGGAGGCGATCGCAAACCTGAGGAACCTCTGATGACCCAAGAAAATCGGGACATGGAGGTATGCGTCTCTTAAATCGATGGTGACCATGAATACCTCCTTCAGTAAGAGCCTCCTGAGGCTGTAAATACTCTCCATACGAAACTTCTTGTGGAGGAGGGAGGTATTCAGGGGCTTTAGATTTATAATTAAACAAAATTTGCCTGAGGGCTTGGGAACCACAAAGATGTGGGAGTACACTCCCAACCCTCTCTGGTACACAGGGACTGGAACTATGACCCCCTGTTGTGCCAATTCTGCGACATTTTGCAGAAGGCCTGCTGATTTGAGAGGGTCCTTGGGTAAATGAGTCAAAATAAAGTTTGGAGGGGGAGGCTGACGGAACTCTAGTCTGTACCCCTCCCTTACAATCTGGAGAATATGGGGACTTTGAGTAATACTCTCCCACCTGGGAAGGAACTGGGAGAGCCTTTCCCCGACCTTCACGTCATTTGGCGTCTTTGTCACTGGGTTTGGGATTGGAAAAGAGGATACCTCCTTTTTGCTTTTCCTTCCCAGCACCCCAACGTCTGTTGTAAGGGGGCTTCTTCTCTGAGGGACGGTTCTTACCTCCAAATCCACCCTGGGGGCCTCGAAAAAATCTTTTCTTGTTTTGTCTAGGCTTGGTAGGAAAACGTACCCCTTTTTCTGAGGATCTGGTCAGGGCCTGGTCCAGGCCTGAACCGAAGAGCAGGGAGCCCTCGAAGGGAAGACCACAAAGGCGGTTTTTAGACGCCAGGTCCCCGTTCCACATTTTGACCCACACTGCCCTTCTGGCAGAATTGAGGAGGGCTCCCGTCTTTGCGGTAGAACGGACTGTTTCTACAGAGGCGTCCGCTAAATAGGCTACTGCGCTCCCTATGAGCTGAAGGGATTCTAAAATTTCCTTAGAATCTGACCCTGGGACACATGTTCCAGCAATTTTGAGATCCAGGATTTAGCATTCCTAGCAACACAGGCCGAAGCCAAGGCGGGGCTCAAAGCAGCCGCGTTAGCTTCCCAGGCCCTACGCAAGGAGGTCTCTGCCCGCCGATCCATAGGATCCCTCAAATTGCCTGTGTCCTCGAAGGAGAGGTCCGACTGCTTGGAAACTTGCGCGAGTGGAGCGTCTAATCTAGGAATTTTGAAAAATCTTGATTCCTCCTCCTCCATAAAGGGGCAACATCTTTTCCAGGTCTTGTACCTTAAAAGCTTTTTCTCTGGCTCTGCCCATTCCCTAAGGATGATATCCTTCAGGGACTGGTGTACCGGAATTGCTTTGGCCTGAGGTTTAAGCAGGCCCTGGTATAACCTATCCTGTGTAGAAATTATTTCCGCAGGCTGAGGAATCTCCTCAGAGGCGTACACTGCCTCTAGGAGGCCTTCCATATCGTCAGCAGCAAAGACATATCTGCCTGCTCTAGCATCCTCGCTTTCTTCCTCTGCCTGACCAACAGAGCCATCCTCCTGAGGAGGAATCTCTGAGTCCTCAGAGTCCGATACTAAGGAACCGTGGGATTCCTGACGGACTCTAAAAACCTGTGAAGAGGAACTTTCTTGCGAGGAGGGCCCTGCGATGGGGGGTTCAGGTTCTTTGCTCTTTAAAGACACCTTGAATTCTTTAAGTGTAGAGAGCATCTCAGATTGGACCTCTAGAAAACCTTTAAGAATTTCAGAGGTCTCCTTCCCTGCTAACTTAACAATGCATTTGGCACAAAAGGGTTTGGAATAATCTGCCACTACAGTAGCCACATTTTTTGGAGCGACTAGTGTCCTTAGCCGATCGACTAGCACCCCCCTGGGCAACACATTCCTCCCCTAAGGAAAAAAAGAAGGGTACACAGGCATGTTTGTAACAACTAGGGAAACAATTACAAAGTCCCAGCCCATCATACCTGTAACCAGGAGCACTCACCCCCTGTGGCCTCCTCCGCAGCCAGGGCCATAGAAGACCGGACCTCACGCTCCATCGCGTGAGGATGAAGGCGCTGCTCTCTCTTGGCTGCTGCCGTGTGTACACGGGTGTCTCCGGTGCTGTAGGGAAGCCGAGACTGGCGTGCTGGTGCGCGCCATCTTTCACTGAGCCGACCCGGAAGTGACACGCGTCCGCGTGACGTCATCGCCCTGCGCCGCCGGCTCTGAGGGACGCCGGATTTGGCGCCGAAATTCGAAAAAACGGCAATGGTGCCTCCAGGACGGCCCAGTTAAAGCCCCAGCCGCACAGAAGGCCCCCATCACCGGAGAGAGCCTGACCCTCAAACCTCCAAGGTAAGGGGAAAGCTCAGGGAGAGAGTGGATTCGCCCCTGGAGCTCCAGGATAGCCACCTATCCCTAGGAGACTCCAGTACTCAGGGGGGCTTCTTCATCTCACATAGTGAGGCCCTCCTGAGCATGAAAGGGGACCCCCTAGGAAGGAAAAATTTTGCCAAACCCAAAGGCTACCCAGTGCCTGCGGTTTAGTTCCCAGAGGGAGACCACCAGCCCCAGGCCTTAGGTCAGGAAAAAAATAAACGTTTCGCTGTGGGGAAACACAATCAAGAACTGAAGAGCACGGGAAGGGGCGGGGTTTTTAACCTCTTTTTTGATTGTGTTTCCTGTCAGGAGAAGCCAGTCATCTCTCAGGGTGCCGTCCTGGAAGACGACTAGAGAAAGCATGGATCCATCCTGCCTTATTTTAACAGTTCAGGTTGGTGGTTGTGGTGTAGGGGATATTTTCTTGCCACACTTTGGGTCCCTAAGTACCAATTGAGAATAGTTTAAACATCACAGCCTACCTGAGTATTGTTGCTGACCATGTACATCCCTTTATGACAACAGTGTACCAATCTTCTGATGGCTACTTCCAGCAGGATAATGCACCATGTCACAAAGCTCAAATCATCTCCAACTGATTTATTAAACATGACAATGAGTTCACTGTAATCAAATGGCCTCTACAGTCACCAGATCTCAATTCAATAGAGCACCTTTGTGATGTGGTGGAACAGGAGATTCGCTTCATGGCTGTGCAGTCGACAAATCTGCAGCAACCGCGTGATGGACCAAAACCGGAGGAATGTTTCTAACACCTTGTTGATTCTATGCCACTAAGAATTAAGGCAGTTCTGAAGGCAAAAGGGGGTCAAACCTACAGTAGTGCAGGCAACAGAAATAAGTTCCAACAGTAGGAGAAAAGAATGATCAGTAAGGATTAAACTGGAATCTCTGGACATATCGTTGGATTTTACATCCAGGGCCTGGCAGATAGACATGACATCAATGACCGTTTGCAAAACAGGGCCAATCAGGAAGGTTTTTATCCACAGGATCTTTAAACACTAGAATGTTCTTGAAAGGAAAAGTCTTGTTGAGGTGGAACTAAAGTACAAACTTTTAAAAATGATAAGCAGACAAGCTCATGCAATGTCTCTTCTGCAATAAATAAAGCCTACCTGCTTACTTGCAGTCTTCTATAGAATGTACACTGAACAGCGCAAGTGCAGCTCAGGTAACATTTCAGCACAGAGTCTGTGTACCAGGATGACTGCACTCCTGCACATGAATAGGTCATCCCACGCCAGCCAATGAAAATGGCCACAGTCCGACCTCTGGAAAAAGCCAGGTAAAAGATGCAGGCATTGACTTGAGTTTAGTGTTGCTTTAAAGACAGGAATGTGGCTTTATCCACAACAGGAATGACACACTTTTTGAGGAACTTCTCCTCAATGGGGTGTTGCCGACTGAATAACTTATGTGGATTAAGCCCATAAGAATACAAAAACAGGTTTCAGTTGCACGTGTAATGGGAACATTTTCACAGGCTGAGGAAACCCAGACTCATAACTTCAGAAAATGTGGATGTAGGCTGCTCCAGCTCTAAGCATGGGCTCCACTGACATCATTAAGGACCAAAGTTGTATCCTTAAGAAAGCGTGAATGTGGATAATAGGAGGAGGTGAATGCGCTGTAAAAACAACTCAAAGAGGGAGCCGCACAGTAAAAAGTCCCATAAGTTTCTCATTCACGTGTACCTCGACTCTGGACCTAGAAAAGTGCTCTGCAGCTGACTCACAAAGAACGGTTGTCTGGAGAGCATCCCAAGCAGAATCCAGTGCCCTAGGGTCACATTACAGGCCACACAGCACCTTTGTGGTTTTCACTTCAGCCTTGCAGCACTAGGGTCATTTGTAAAAATACCAACTAGGACACTACAATCAAGGAGCCTCCATGTTCTCCCTGCTTTTATGAGTTTCCTCTGTGTATTTTGGTTTCCTTCCACACTCCAAAGACTCGTTGGTAGGTCAATTGGCTCTCAGGGCAATAACTGATGTGAATGTAAAGAGCTGTGCAAATTGTCAGAGCAATACAAATAGCTGTAAATACATAATAAATTACAGGCTGGCCCAACATCTTCAGCATAGTTGCAAATATGGAAAGCTGTAGGAAATTAGTTCTCTGACAGTAATGAAAACACTTGACTGAAGAATAAGGCCCCATTCACACGAGGCAGACTCCGTTCCTACGGAGTCCGCCTGCTCCCGCCAGCTCAGCGCGAGATCAGTCCGCAGAGCCGATGGATGACAAGCTCCTCTCTGCTCACTGAGCGGGGAGGGGCTTGTCGGGCACCGCTGTCTCCTATGGAGCGATCTGATGAAAACGGACAGCATGTCCGTTTTCATCAGATCTTACCTGATCCGATCCGCATGGACAGATGGGGACGTGCCCCCCATACGTCTGTTTTTAGCGGATCCGGTCGGATGTCAGCGGACATGTCTCCGCTGACATCCGACGCTCCATAGGGATGCATGGATCGGCCGTTCAGGTCCGCCGTCAAAACTGACAGGCTGACCCGAACGGTCCGTCGTGTGAATGAGGCCTATAATGGTTCCTGATAAAAACAAAAAAAAAGCTTAGTAGAAAGGGTTTCTCTCAGAGAGAGAAGATGTCCATTCTCCTAAGACACTAGCATAAAAACTGAAGCATGACAGTGGAAGCTAACAGCTACAAATGTTCAGTAGGCAGCAGTATAACCGACTTATCTCAGAATTACCCTGTTCCCTAATTTCCAAGAAAGAAATGTGAAATTGCCTGCAAACTGAAACAAAAGGCAATTGTAATACCAAATTACAAAACAGCTTGTCTAACAGTTATATACTAACTTACAATCATCAATACAGAGATCCATGATTAGTTTTAGTTATAACGTTACAAACTGCAAATCCAGAATTACACATTACCATAGAAATTTACAAGAGTAATCTGCCAGTTTTTTTCAGAAAGTGCTGGACATACTGAAACATACACATAATCCTTTTGACCTACAAACTTCAATAATAAAGCATTGCAATGGTGATTTATGTCATGTGCAGAGGTCATAATACATTAAGAATTTTTAATGATGCAGAAAGAGCAAGTCAGTGACCTACTAATCTACTTTTTATGGCCAGATGTAGTAATTCAAAAAACATCTTGCATATAGAAGGCAACATAAGCTCTGACTTATGAGATGTGATTAAACTGTAAAGGCTAAGCCAACGAAAATATTGCAGTGGTTACTTGCTAAAATTATGTATCCACACCTTCTAGTAAGCTAACCTGTACAAGTTTCAAAATGACAGAGTAATTTCCTAAGAAACTGATTGGGATCCAAAGAAACAGATTGAAACTGTAAATGTAAAGGGTTTGCCCACCAACATTTTTTTATTAACTTCTTGCCGACCAGCCGCCGCAGTTATACGGCGGCAGGTCGGCTCCCCTGCGCGAGAGCCTGTAGCTATATCGAAGCAGCCACACAGCTCCCGATCCTGTCAGTATGAATGTATGAACAGCGATCAGTCATTTCCCCTAGTGAGGCCACCCCCCCTACAGTTAGAACACACCCAGGGAACATACTTAACCCCTTCCCTGCCAGTGGCATTTTTATAGTAATCCAATGCATTTTTATAGCACTGATCGCTATAAAAATGCCAATGGTCCCAAAAATGTGTCAAAAGTGTCCGCCATAATGTCGCAGTACCGGGAAAAAAAAAAAAAATCGCTGATCGCTGCCATTACTAGTAAAAAAAAAATATTAATAAAAATGCCATAAAACTACCCCCTATTTTTAAACGCTATAACTTTTGCGCAAACCAAACGTTTATTACGATTTTTTTTTACAAACAATATGTAGAAGAATACGTATCGGCCTAAACTGAGGAAAAAAATAGTTTTTTTTATATATTTTTGGGGGGATATTTAATATAGCAAAAAGTAAAAAATATTATTTTTTTTCAAAATTGTCGCTCTATTTTTGTTTATAGCGCAAAAACTGAAAACCACAGAGGTGAGTGAGTGAAAAACTTATATAGCGCAACACATGCGAACTGAATCGCCTCTGGGCGCTGGCATAAATACCACCAAATACCACCAAAAGAAAGCTCTATTTGTGGGAAAAAAAGGACGTCAATTTTGTTTGGGAGCCACGTCACACGACCGCGCAATTGTCAGTTAAAGCGACGCAGTGCCGAATCGCAAAAAGTGCTCTGGTCTTTGACCAGCAATATGGTTTTCGCGGGGTTAAGTGGTTAAAGCCGGGTACATACTAACAGTTTTTCAGCTCTGGTCGGAGCCGCTGCCAGGTTAGTTCAGCGATCTCCCCCGCACAGCTGTTGACAGCCAGAACACTCCAATCAGCGCTGTCTGCCATTGGCTGAGAGTGCTGATCGAGAGTCGGTCTGCTGCTGGTTTTTAAGCATGCACGTCCGACACAAGGCGGCTTCTGTCGGACAGGCTGGCATACACTCTGCCTGTCAGTGGCAGTTCAACATTTAAAATTGTATTCTCCTTTAAGATAATAGAAGTTATTGATTAACTGTAAATGTCTCATTTTTGAGTACAGTACAGGACAGAAGCCCCTCCAAACGGCCAGCTTCTGTTGGACAGACTGAAATACACAAGCCGAATGTCTGAGTTTTTTTTTTTTTTTTTTAAATAAAAGGCTTTTGGCTCGTGTGTACGGGGCTTTAGAGAAGATTCTAGCAGGGTTAGTCTCCTGACTGCTTATATCTTTAGGATACAAGGGACTAGGAAACCTGGTAGAAAGATATCACTAGCTGAGTGCGTGAGATTGTAGGCGATTCTACCCATAAGCGTCTACACAAAAGTAAAATTAGCTTAAGGTGAACTGACTCTAGAATGAATTCCATTACCCGGGCCCTGTGTGCGTGTGGGCTGTATACATTAAGTGATTGTAAAACTGATGCCTAGCAGCTGACTTAGGACTGGTGTAGATCAGGGGGAGTCTTGACTGTTTAATTAAAAATAAGCACTGCAAAGGGCAGAGGTGGGCTTTACGTACAGATTACATCACCTACTGAGCTTGATCTAATATGGGGATACGGACACCAATTACCATTTGTCTATATGGAACACTATACTTGTGATACCTCCATAATTTAACCAGCTTCTATGGGACAAAGGTCAGACTCCAAGAGTCTTTTAAAAGCATACAGAACAAGGTTGTAAGTTAACACTATTTATATGATTATTTGATGTTCTGCTTCAAGAACCCCTGTCACCAGACTATTCATTTCAACAACTATCTTGCCGTAAGGTTATATGTGCATTTAACATATTTTAGGAAAGTTGTTTATCTGTATACGTTTCCCTTCCATAAAAAGCTATGTAGAGAAGAGAGAAGCTGGACCAGCACATACTGTAATTAGTACACTCCAAGAAGAGGAGGGGACAGGACAAGTGCTAGGGAATTGATGCTTTCTGGAGAAAGTTGAGAGGCACACTGCAAGTGTGAAAATGTGTTTATGGAAAGGAAAAATGTGCAAGTAAGCATCTAAAATACGTATTTCTCTAATAGTCTAGTATTTGTATTAAATAGTATAACATTAGACAATGTCCAGTCATTACCAAATGCCACTTAAGTATACATTTTTGTCACAGAAAGTATAGATTTACATATTTCCAGTATGGTTTAAAATCTTCTGAGGTATGCACTATTAACATATACATATATATAGCCATAACATTATATACCTCATGTCTACATTGTAAATGGGTTCACGTGTTATACACAGTGATGCCTTGTACACACAATCGGAATTTCCATCGGGATAAACTCAGACAGATTGTTCTTATGGAATTCCATTCAAGCTGACTTGCATACACACTGTCACACCAAATTCTTCTACGTCATTTTATACATCAGTAGGCCTTCACTGACAAACCTTTGCCAACAATTTATAGAAGGGGATCAGAGGATTTCTACAAGACTACAACTTTTGGCATAAATAAAATAGGCGTAGGAGTAATTTGGTGCAGTCAAGTACGCTATATTCAAATCCTTCAAAATATCCAAGTAGACATCTAGTCGGGTTGCATAAAATTTAATATTGTTAGAAAACAGGCAATAAACTCTTTCACATCTCCCCAAAAGGATCTTATAGGACATTACCATGCCATATGTAGAAGGTTCAGTCACCAGAGCCACATCGATGACAGATTGGAGTGGGGATTTTCTCACTCATTCAATATGTGGGCCTAGAATGTCTTCACAAGAAACTTTTGGAACATCTGGATTATCACCTTGTCATAGAAGTCTTTATATGTATAAGAATAGAGTAGTACATGAAGATCAATTTATTATGCCACTTTGAGCGGTGATATCTGAATGATGCTTGCAACTACAGGCATCATTCAGATATCTTTTTAGAGCCTGTGATTCCCTTCACCATAAGAACAATCATAGTGACCCCCATCCCCCCCCCCCCCCGCCGCCCTCCAATGCTTTTCTCGGCTCGCCCCTGCGATCGGCGAACCGGAGACGGAACCTTCCAGCGCCGGATGTTGACCATAGAGATTTTCAGCGTGCCAGATAGACCCAGAGTCTCTATGATCGCTCGGTGGCCGGGTGCGATGTTATGACGTCATACCCGGCCTCTGCATTTGAAAAAATTATAGAAAAGGAAAAAAAAAAAAAATCGCACTGCCCCTTAACTAAATGAAGACTAAATCAAAAATCACCAGGGTAAGAGTGTCAAAGGAACAAAAACAATAATATATAGATGTGTAACCAAATGACTGATAACATGTCAAGTGTGTCACTGTTAAATGAATAAATAGTGAAAAACATCAGTTGCCATAAAAATCACATACCAAACAATAAACATGTGCCAATAGTGATAAGTTGCAGAAAAAAAAAATTGGCATAGAAATCAGTATATATGAATACTATATTAAAAAATATGCAAAATTATACTCCATAAATGCTATATCAATATATGCTATACACCCGTGTTCTGTGCCAAGATCCAAAATCTGATGTAAAAGCGTGTCCAAAGAAAAAGTGATGAATCTTCCACCAGTGAATAATGATGGCTCCTTAACGACTTGCCCTGATCCCTTATGACAGGGGATCGTTAAGCGCGTGTAATTAGAAGTCTCACTCCCACAATGCAGATCAGGAAAACTCGATATTAAATCAGTGGATCTCATCCAGTGTAAAGTTGCAAATCACCAGTATAAGTACCAATTCAACAATGACGCAAGTTATCCCTGCTATCTGGGCTGCTGGAGAGTATGTGCTCTGAAAAACAGACTTGCTGGCTGGATCACCGGATGAAAATACAAGATAGAAGGCCTGTACACTTGTGTAGAGTTAGCAATGGATTGGTCTCCATTCCATTATTATTAGTATTAATTTAGTCGACTAAAATGTTTTAGTCATTTTAGTCGACTAAATTAACACTGCCTGTCAGACACTATTCCTATTACAAGGGATGTTTACATTCCTAGTATTAGGAATAAAAGCGATAAAAAAAAATATATGTAAACAAAGTTAACACAACTGTGCTTCTTTTGGGCACTGCACCTCCTGTACCATCTTCAGGGGTGTACTGCACTTAGCCGCAAAGGGAGCCCTCTCACTATTTCAGTGTCACGTGCGCCAGGTACGTGACACTGGCACACATAGAATCTAGAGCAGCTGTGCTTAAAAACCAATCAGCTTCATCTTTATTTTTTTTAATTTAACTGAACATGCTGAAGATATAAGCTGGTTGGTTGACATGCACAGCTGCTTCAGATTGTGTGTGCTCCAATTTTGACAAATCCCCCAATATTTATTTAGGATAGGTATAAAGAGGACACATAAATTAAGTCTAATGTTTTATAAAAGGAACAATACGTAGTCCTTAATTGCTTGTATGTTAGAATTTGATGCAGGGAATCAAGATAATCACTTTACACTACCAGTAATTGTTTGAATTTGTTATGCTGAAGCACTGAAAATGTACTAACAAGAGTCACCTACCTCTATTACGGTTTATAGCACTCATGAAGAGAAGGCTAATCTGTTTGAACTCAAAAGTCTAAGGCCCATGTGACCTTGATATACAGAAAAGCTCTTGAAAGCTGGACCAGTTTTCAAAGCAGAGAAATAACACATTAAGGGATTAATGTTGTTAAATTGCAGAGCTGAGAATATGCATAAGCACCATGACTTTTTGCTTTAATTATACAACATGTCTTTTTCAAATGCCTAAAAGTTAAAGTGTGTGTCAAACCAAGGCCAGGCAGGAGAATATACATAGACACATTAAATAAACAGAATGGATACAATGGCATTTGTATATTGACACCATTCTAGAGCCTCTCATAAATCCCTGCTTTGCCATGCGAGTTGCATTCTCTGTTATAGGTACTGGAACCTTTATATGTATGCAAGGATTAAACTGAATGTATTCAATATTGTAGACTCTGGATGGGCTTAAAATCAAAAGCTTGTTACTAAAGAAGTGACTTTAATTAAAAACACACTGAAGCCATATCATATAACTAGCTGGCAGCAATCACAAGAGCTTGACAGGAGTGTGGTAGAGGGGGGGAAATGAGATATCAAAAGATATTAAGTGAGACAAATGAGAAATTCTTGGCGCTATGGCAAATTGACTTAAACAAAAAAACGTAAATGATAAAGGTCTTAAACAAAAGCTGAACTCCAGGCATGGGGGTTCCCCTTAACCACTTAAGACCCAGACCTTTAGGCAGCTAAAGGACCCGGACGGTTTTTGCAATTCGGCACTGCGTCGTTTTAACTGACAATTGCGCAGTCGTGCGACGTGGCTTCCAAACAAAATTGGCGTCTTTTTTCCCCCACAAATAGAGCTTTCTTTTGGTGGTATTTGATCACCTCTGCGGTTTTTATTTTTTGCGCTATAAACAAAAATAGAGCGACAATTTTGAAAAAAATTCAATATTTTTTACTTTTTGCTGTAATAAATATCCCCCAAAAATATATAAAAAAAACGTTTTTTTTCCTCAGTTTAGGCCGATACGTATTCTTCTACCTATTTTTGGTAAAAAAAATGGCAATAAGCATTTATCGGTTGATTTGCGCAAAATTTATAGCGTTTACAAAATAGGGGATAGTTTTATTGCATTTTTATAAAACAAAAAAATTTTTTTACTACTAATGGCGGCGATCAGCGATTTTTTTCATGACTGCGACATTATGGCGGACACTTCGGACAATTTTGACACATTTTTGGGACCATTGTCATTTTCACAGCAAAAAATGCATTTAAAATGCATTGTTTACTGTGAAAATGACAATTGCAGTTTGGAAGTTAACCACAAGGGGGCGCTGAAGGGGTTATGTATGACCTCATTTGTGTTTCTAACTGTAGGGGGGGTGGCTGTAGGTGTGACGTCATCGATTGTGTTTCCCTATAGATCGATCACGGCGCCACAGTGAAGAACGGGGAAGCTGTGTTTACACACAGCTCTCCCCGTTCTTCAGCTCCGGGGACCGATCGCGGGACTGCAGCGGTGATCGGGTCCGCGGGTCCCGGAGCTTCGGACCGGGTCGCGGGCGCCCGCGACCCACGGCTGGGCACTTAAAGAGGACGTACCTGTACGTACATGTGCCCAGCCGTGCCATTCTGCCGACGTATATGTGCAGGAGGCAGTCCTTAAGTGGTTAAAATCCATACCAGACCGAAGGGCCCGGTATGCTCATGAAGGGGAACCCATGTTGATTTAAAAAATAAAATAAAAATTGGCGTGGAGTTCCCCTTCATGCACAAGTCTTGTACAAGTCGCATGCCAAAGTCGGACCTGTTAATACTTTGATCCGACTTCAGAAAAAAAGTAATGCAGGAACTACTTTGAAGTCGGCACGACTTAAAGTCGTGCCAGTATGAATGGTAGTCATTGAAAATCATGAAGAATGACTTGTCATAAGATTTTGCTGTCCAAAATCGTGGTACAAGTCGTATAAGTGTGAAAGGGGACTAACAGAGTATAAATGAACTTTGTATTCACCAAAAGCATTTGCAAACCCATATATCCTCCAGTAAGGCCTCATTCACATGTGCATTCAGGGGCCAACTATGATTTCCTGCTGGAGACTCAGCTGGGTTTCTGTGAACAGCTGAGGGCAGGAACACCCACAAAAAGGAATGCGTGCACAATTGTGAATGAACAGCCATGGATGCAAAGTTTGGCTATCTGCACAATTTTGTGCTCCATAAGATAAATTAACAGAAAATTAAAAGAATGGAGTGAACCAGCCTAGACCAACATCACAGCCGCAATTCTTACCTTTCAGAAGCTTTGACCTTCTTGTTGGTACTGTCTGCTTTTGCCTGTGGTCAGAACTGACCCATGGGCATGGTTCTACTCCAGAAAATATATCAGTGACCAATGATTATGACAAGTATTACAGAAGTTGTTTCCATTTTTTTTAGGTTAGACAAGAGTGGTATGTAAAGCAGATGGCAAAATCTTGCCATCTAAAATGACCACAATAATGATGCAAGAACAAATACAAATAAAAACATACTTGTTTTTACATGTAGTATTAACTCTGAGCAGTTTTTAGCTGAACACACTTGGCACAAGAAAATAAACATTCCAAGGTAAACCATTTGTGAAAAAAATTCTTACTCTAGCACATGCAGTTCACAACGTACAATGCTGCCGACTTCTGTTCTCTCATTGCTGCTTTCCTGGACTTCCAGTTTTCACAGGTAAAAAGTTGACAGTGGACAGTCTCCAGCCGCTCTGCAAGCTTGGAGAAGGGAGGGGCAGGGCATTGTTTTGCCATCCTAAGCTATGGAGCTGTGTGTTTCTATTGATGCACAAAACTCTGGTCTCTGCATGCAAGTAATTTAATATCAATAAGATGCTGTTGTGAAAGGAGCCACTCTGGGTTGAGCCAAAATCTGGATTTTACGGTAATTTTTTGTTGCTCTGATATACTCATACACATTTTTTATATATGTATTTGCAGGTGGAACTTTGAGGATTTCCTTTCGGTGTAGATTATATCTTATGAAAGGTATTGTTTTTCCAGGCTATCTTTGATATTTATGACAGCTCTATAACAAGTGTGTTTCCCCAACTTTCCTAATTGCTGGTATAATGCCATTCAGAATTCCTCATTGACAAGTCTGGGGGTTCTGCCTAAGCAATATTGTAGTACTTTGCAGCTTAAAGAGTTACTAAACCCCAAAACAAGCATTAAAGTGCAGCTCACCAGATCTAGCTATTAAGTCTGTTATTTTTCATCTTACTTTTAACAGACCAAGCATCAATTAGAGACAAACCGGGTACCACTGAAAGGGGTGCATACAAAGGTCAGCTTATACTCATGTATGCAAAATGTTTATTCCAAAAGGAAAAACTGTTTGCTGAAAATGCTTATAAAGTGTTAGCTGGAGTTCAACTCCAATTTGTAATTTATCTTTCTAAATCTGCCAGTCCAACAATAATCTTCCCCCACCCTGGCAATGCTGCTGTCCAAAGGTGTCTCCTTTACTACTTCATTCAGAAAGCAGACACCCAACGACAAAGTGTATTACTTGCTGGTGAAATAAATGTAAAAAAAAAGCTTAAAAAGAAAAAAAAATGCAGCCACTCCGTCTAAGGATTAGTAAGCTGCAATATATTACATTTTTGTTTTTAGGTTTATTACCACTTTAACCTCTTCCTGACTGCCCCATAGCAGATTTACTGCTACAGGGCGGACGTTCTGTGCAGAATTACCACATTTATTACCAAGATACCTTGAGGGGTTGAGAAGGTGTTGCAGAGAGCCCTTTCTTGTACGCCGCACCTCCTGTGTCACTCTAATTGTGGATGGGGGCTTCCGTATGCCTCAAATGACGCTGCTCTCTCGTGGACACAGTCATGTGACTCTCCTCTTTCATTGATAGTCACATGACTGCTGCTCTCCTCCTATCAAAATCGACACTCGAAAAGGAGGGGGAGCGGGAGGAAGAGAGCAAGCCAGAACGAGCGGCGTTGCTTGAGGTATTACAGGCTCCTGTTCGCAATAGGGGTGATGCGGGGGGGGGGTGGTGGTGTGTGGGAGGGGGCTGTCAGTGTTATTTATTTTTTATTTTTTTAAGTATGGCAGAGCTGTCCCAGGGACAGGAGAGGCGGGGCGGCCATCCCGACACCCTCCCAATGGGTGGTACCGGGGCGGACGGCCCGATCCCCACCCCCGGTTGGTAAAAAAAAAAAAATATTGGCTTACCCTGTTAGTTATAGGGTCTACAAACTATAAGATATATACTGGAATTTTTATTTTGTTATACTAGTAATGGCGGCCATCAACGACTTATAAGCAGGACTGCGATATTGCGGTGGACAATCAAGACACTAAAATTGTATCGGTAGTCGTCTCTAAGAAATAGTGCCACATCCAATTAATGAATCGAGAAACAGAAGGGAGATCCTCTAGTGGACTTTAAAGGCACCAAAATATATAAACTTAAAGAGTAAGGTATAAATATTATTTATTCTGCGTAAACCAAAAAGTTTGTTTATACATTAAAATAGAAAAGTATATGGAACAGTTATAAAACCACATGAGATGTAATGGCTATTAGCTACCAACATATATCCATTTGTATTCAGCTGCAGGCAGTCTGCTTCTAAAATTAACAACTTTCACTAGAAAGTCAGCAATTTTTTTTTTTATATCGAATTTATTTCATCAAATTACAGGTTTTAGTTGTGTCCACTCCAGCATGGGTAAATGGGGAACGCCAGCAGACATCTAGCACCAACTGAATTCTATATACCCATTTTTTCGAATGAGGAAAGAGAGACAATTCTCCGAAACGTCGGGTTTATAATCGGACAATCATCTCCCGTATACTTTTTTGCTTCATTATATCATTGTTCTCATGTGGTTTTATAACTGTTCCATATACTATTCTATTTTAATGTATAAACAAACTTTTTGGTACACGCAGAATAAATTATATTTATACCTTACTCTTTGAGTTTATATATTTTGGTGCCTTTAAAGTCCACTAGGGGATCTCCCTTCTGTTTCTCGACAATCAAGACACTAAACACTTTGTAGGAACCAGTAACACTAATATAGTGATCAGTGCTAAAGAATATGCACTATCACTATGCTAAGGACAAGGCTGGGAAGGGGTTAAACATCTAGGGTGATCACTATGTGCAGAGCTCTGTCCTATCAGGCGGTATGTGCCAGGTCAAGGGAATAAAATCCAGCACATCCCTTATTAAAAGCAACATACCGTTTACACAAAAACACTGGATAGGCACACAGTTAACCTTTTGATCGCCCTAGATATTTAAAGAGGAGGGCCAGTCACTTTTGTGTTCATTTAAAGTCGGTAGCTACAAAAAGTAACACAGTAAGATGGACATCAAGACCCCTTTCACACTGAGGGCATTTTGCAGGCTCTATAGCGTTAAAAATAGTGCCAGCAATTTGCCCTTAAACAGCTGCTCCTCACACTTCAGTGTGAAAGCCCAATGGCTTTCACACTGGAGCGGTGTGCTGGCTGGGCACTTTGGGGCGCATTAGCAGCGGTGAACTCACCACTGCCAATGCGCTCCTACCCATTGAAATCAAAAGACAGCGCTGCCGTACTCCCGGCAAATCGCCGCTGTATCGGTGCATTGCTGGTGGTTTTAACCCTTTCTCGGCCACTAGCGGGGGGTTAAAAGCGCCCCGCTAGTGGCTGAAATTTGCCGCAAATCCGACGGTAAAATATTGGCGTTTTACCGCTATTTTACCATCCGACGCTATGGGCGGCACCAGTGGGAAAGGGGTCCAAGATTTGTGCGCAAGAGTTTATCTGTAGACAATGCAGTAAAACACTTATGAAGAAGCAATAATCTGCACGGGAGCAAGAGACATTATAAAGTCACTATTTTTCATAGTGGATTGAATGGATAAGCACTAGTTCACTATTATTGTATTGATTTATCTGCACTAATGTGTACATTGTGATCATATTAGAAAACACTTTTTTTGGGTCCTGTCAGGCTTTATAGGCATATTGCTGCACCTAAAAAACAAAAACAATCCCAATATCAGTGGAACAGACTGAAAGGATCTGCAGTTGCAAATCAATTCATTCTTTCCCTATTTACTACTCACACATGTGATCGCTGCGATGACCACTCAATATATGGTTTCTTTGTACTGAGCAGTCTAATGAGGCTCCATACCCAGCATTTAGATGGTGTAATGGATGCTTTGGGTGCCTTTCAATAATTTGCACTGGGTAATAACAGGCTGCCAATCTAAATTTTAAAGAGGTAAATCGGTAGAAAGGGGTTAATCTGGGGTGGGGATTTTTTTCTGTGTATATATACAGTGGATATAAAAAGTCTGTACACCCCTGTTAAAATGTCAGGTTTCTGTGATATAAAAAAAATATGAGACAAAGATAAATCAGTTCAGAACTTTTTCCACCGTTAATATGACCTATAAACTGTACAACTCCGTTGAAAAACAAACTGAAATCTTTTGCATCCTAAAGCAATAGCCATGGTCCGCAGAGAGCTTCCAAAGCATCAGAGGAATTTCATTGTTAAAAGGCATCAGTCAGGAGAAGGGTACAAAAGAATTTCCAAGGCATTAGATATACCATGGAACACAGTGAAGACAGTCATCAATAAGTGGAGAAAATATGGCACAACAGTGACATTACCAAGAACTGGATGTCCTTCCAAGACTGATAAAAAGACGAGAAAAAAAAACTGGTCAGGGAGGCTGCGAAGAGACTTACAGCAACATTAAAGGCACTGCAGGAATATCTGGCAAGTCCTGACTGTGTGGTACATGTAACAACAATCTCCCACATTCGTCATATGTCTGAGCTATGGGGTAGAATGGCAAGATGGAAGCCTTTTCTTACAAAGAAAAACATCCAAGCCCAGCAACATTTTTAAGTCTGCCAAAAGCATGTGGGAAAATGTGTTATGATACCAAGGTTGAGCTTTTTGGCCATAATTCCAAAAGATATGTTTGGCGCAAACACAACACTGCACATCACCAAAAGAATACCCACAGTGAAGCGTGGTGGCAGCATCATGCTTTGGGGCCCTATTTCTTCACTGTATATCACCAGGCGCTTTGCATGGGCTTCTGGGATAGTGGCATCATGAGCTCCAGCAAATCGCCTAGTGATGAAATCTCATGTTATTTCCAGACCGGAAAGAATGTGCACAGGAGGACCAGTATGTCATGAAGGTCAGGTTGCTTTAGCAATGGGGCAGCAAATTCTGCTGGTGCTGCTATTACTATGGTAACCTGTCAGGAAGAGAGAGCCGCTCAGTGGTTTCACTGTGCAATCGCGAGATCGGGAGGTGTATGCTGGATTTCCAGCTGCACCTAATCCCTAAAATAGATACCAAAGGGCTTCAGAAGCCCACAGTGGACATGAACCCTGCTAGCTTCCGAGTTTAAGATATTTTTTTTTAAAAGGAAGACGCTATAGGACACTAGCTAAGTGTTGCAGATAAAGTGGAGCAAATGACAGCGTAGTAGTAAATAAATAAAAAGAAAAAATGTACTTGGGACTGGAACACCACTTTAAGATAAAAAGCCTTTTATGTGCAGAAGCCACCCTCATACTTACCTCAGCCCATTTCGATCCAGCGATGTTGCACGAGAGATTTGGCTGCCCGGGACTCTCCCTCCTCATGGGCCGAGACAGCAGCGAAACGCCATTAGCTCCCGCCGCTGTCAATCAAAATCAGTGAGCCAATAAGGAGAGGGGGTGTCACGCGCCACAGCAAGCAACTTGCTATGGGTTTACCAGGGTTGAGCCACAGCTCTCCGTGTCCATTCAGAGACAGAGCTGCGGCTCAGCCCTGGTAAACCCATAGCAAGTTGCTTGCTGTGGGGACACTAAACAGGAATAAGGGGCCTTGCGAGCCAAAGAGGAACCCAAGAAAAGGAGGATCTGGGCTGTTAGGTGCAAATCCACTACACAGGGCAGGCAAGTATAACATGTCTGTTATTTTTGACAAAAAATGTAATAAAACAAGACTTTAGAATTAATTTAAGAAACAGCCACTTAGATGCTGTATTCCTTACATAAAACTATTGAAATAGGAGCTTAATTAAAGCATGTGCAATACTAAAAGTATGTCAACATACATTTAAAACCGTTATTAATATTATTACATTTATGGTCAGATGTTGCACAAAAGAATCATGATCCAAGTAGCATAAAAGATGAAAAAAACTTTAAATGCCTAAGAATCCATCTAAATGTTTTTTCATTAAGGTTAAGTTAAGCCATGTCATCTGTTTCTGGAAAATGTCAATGCATTAAAAGGTGTTTCCTTTATAACCATACATTAATCTCAACTTCCCTACCACTAACCAAAGACAATAAAATATGGTGGACAATTTAGACAGACCAGGAGAAAATATACACTGGTGCTTGGTATATTACCTTATCTCTCAAATGATGTTCTGCTGCTTCAATGTTCAAAGGATCGTCAAAATTTAACAGATCCTGCAGGAACAAAGACGGAGGTCACAAAAAAGATTTCACAAGTAAAAAGATTGTACATTACCAGACCATGAACACAATGCTTTCAGTTTAAGCCAAAGAATCAGCCAACCTCTAATCTCAAAGGTTGGATTTTGCACTAAAGTATTTTCTTAACCTGAAAGAAGAAAGTTATGAAGAGTCATCCATTATATTTATAACTTTTAATCATACAACAAAAAGATGTTAGAGAATGGAACTATTTATCTGCATAGTTTACCGTATTATTAGCCATAAGCGGTGTACAATTTGTCTGGTTCCTCAGGAATGGGGCGAAATTCGCTCAGTGGGTGGTCGTGCTGGCTCCACGGCCTTTTGACAAATGTCGATCATTTTAATAACTTTTGTTGAAAGAGCCTGCTGGAACATTGTTGGCCAAACCACAACTGTATCCAATCAGGTGCAGCAGCTGTTCACAGGCAGACATGAGGCATGTTCATCGGAGCTTTATAGCATGGAGGGGGAATCAAATAAATTTTTTCAGCTTGCAGGTCAAACACGGAAAACTATTCTGGACACTGACAATTCTTTTGAAGACACGTCTACCTGCGATGCCCTCTCTATAACCCTGCCCCACTGTGGCCTGTCCTTCAAGATATGGATGTTACAGGTAAGTAAAAATTACACTGATCCTAATTGTACAGTAAAGGGCACAAGCATATTCATACACTATGGGAGGACCAAAGAATACCAAAAGGTGGGAAATGGGCAAAACATGCACTGTGCCCCCCCTCAAAAAAGGGGTCAAAAGGCCCAGGTTCAGGGTGCCAATGAAAGAATATTGCAGCTAAAAGCGGAATCCTCAGAATTCAAAACATATACCTGGTAAAACTTAGTGAAAGTATGAAAAAAAAAACAGGTGGCAAACTGATGCATTGGGGCAACAAGATGATTGGTGCATAAAGTCCCAGTATATTCCAACAGATCTGGTGGAGTAGGTGAGCAAGAGGGCAGGAGATTTTTGTTTGAGAGCTTAAGTTCCAGTGATTAAATTGCTGATTCACCAATGGTGAATTTAGCAGCAAGGTGCCCCTTGCGAGGTCCTGAGAAAAGAACAAACAAGGGATGAATTTGTCTAATGGAAGCAGTAGCATATAGGCACACTCTTCTAATGGCTGAAACTATGTCCAGGCAATGTAGAGATAATTATGTTGGATGCATAGGAGCAGGGCACAAAGATGGCAGAACACCATCCTCATGGAGAAGAAAAGCTGAAAAACCCTTTGAGAAAAAAATGGTATTAGAGGCTTAAAACAACCTTATCTTCTGAAGAGTATAGGCTTGTTACAGCTTGGGGCCGCTAGTTAAAGTGTTATTAAACACAAAAGCAAAAATGTATTATATTGCAGCTCACCAGACTCAGGAAATGTAGGCACAAACAATGATGGAGAGCAGATTTTCTGAAGTTGATCACTGAGCTAAAGGCTTGAAGCAGCTGGAAAGTCTTTTGGACATTTGCTGTGAGCTGCAAGAGAGATGAATCCTTCAAGAGAATGTCGTCTAGAAAGCCTGTCACTTGAATACCCTGGGTTTCGAGAAGGGTAAAGCAAGGATGCCAAGACCTTTGTGAAGACCCTGGGAGCAGAAGATAGGACAAAAAACAATGCAACAAACTATAAGTGGTGGTCTATCACTGCAAATCATTGAAATTGATGATGAGGTGGGTCAATGGGAACATGGAGATGGGCATTTTGGATGTCTGGAGATACCATTCCCCTGGTCTTGCAGAGGAAATTACTAACCTTGCAGATTCCATATGAAACTTTAAAACGTTTTTGGTTGATTTAAAAAGAAGAAAGTGTTAAGGCGGTAGAGTTTTGAACTCTATCTTGTATCCCTTTTGAAACCACTGATTGAACCCACAGATCTGGGACATATGTGACCCAGTGAGATGCAAACTGTACTATGCCAACACTTTTGTTGACAGAGGCAATGAGCTTATCAATGTTACATGCATATTGTGTGATGCTCCCTCTTCAATATGTCCGACAATGTGGGGGACAGAAATTTTCTGCAGCTTCCTCCTAAACTGCCTCCTCTAGGGATCAGGGTCCAATTCCAGTACAGGGGTAGGAGAAGAGTGAGGTGTTTCTGAGCTATGGACAAAAATGGCTGTAATCTGTTCCATTTTTTTTGGGCATGGATGGAGTGAGTTTTGCTTTTGTCAAGTAGGCCGCTTGTTGCAGGTCTGAAATACAGCTATAAATGGATACTGAGACCTGTGTTTAAACCAGGTACTGCTTCAATGCAAGAAATGTATAGTCACTCTGAGTTCGAGTGTTGTGCGAGCCTTCGACAGAGCAAATGTTCAACTGCTGTTTGGCATTGGCTCCCTTTCGCCTGGTCTACTCAATACTACAAGTGACGGTAATCCAATGGGGTACTCATGGAGTAGAGTGAGAGAGATAGGGCAAGTGAGTCCGAAAGGTGTATGCGATAAACCCAGTTGTAGACTGTCCTGCAACAAATTTTTATTGCGAAAAGGTGAGAAGACGCACCGAGTATCTTATAAGGGCTCTAGGCATAAGTGGCATTAAAGTATACAGCCAGTGGTGTGATGCAACACCTAATCATCGTCCTGAGACTGAGCCCTAAATGGTTGAATTTTAGCCTCAAGTTTAAATAGTTTACACTGTGAAGTAAATACATTCCGAACATAACCCAATTTTGCACAGCAATGGTCAGAGATACTAGGTGACCATGTCTTACTTGTCCACGATGTTGAATTGCATATAAAGTCCCAGATTTGTCAGTCAGTGTGCATATACAGTGTGCAATACTCTTCAGGGACTGGGTTCCATAGCGATGACCCACAGCCCTGGACCTGTATAGCACCTTGCGCTGAACCCAACACATTGCACCAAGTGTTAAGGTGAGCACCCCACCAGATTCAGTGCCCAAAGCAACAATATAGGCCAAGCCCACATCGTGGGACCTGGGTACGGCTCCCTGGATTTTACTGTGGTTGAATTGATCTGGATACACTGCTTCTGTGTAGACAGAGGACAGTGAGGGTTAATTGAAAAATTTGAAGATAAAATTAAATATAGAAAAAATAAGAAAAAAACTAGTAAAGCTGGTATCTCTAAGGAGAAAAGGTCCACCCCCTTCACACATTAGCAAAAAACTGAGGACTCAGAGTGGGGTAGGGCTATGAGAAAGCACCCCGAGAGGAGTATCCTCAAGAGCTTTCCTGGTGTCTAAAAATCTGAAGGTATGAACCTTTAACCCATGATGTATGAATAGGTTTCCTGTGCCCTGTACCTGAATCACATTTCATTTAGGCTGGTCACTTTAAAATTTCTCTGCTCCTCAAGTGTGGGAATTCATGAAGGGCACCATGGTAATCATTACCTATGGATGTGGTGGTTAACAGAACTGTACATATTGCCGCAGTTAGGGGAAGGGGTATGTGTGAAGCTGCTCGTGTTGGATCCACCCACATTTTTGCTGGGTCATAACTTTCAGCACTGCCTCAGGAGATTATAAAGTGTCAGTAAACTCCAATTAGACACTCGTACCTACAGGTAAGCTTATAATAAAGCTTACCTGTATGTACAAGAAATATCTCCTCAACAGGCGCTGTTGAGGAGACATTCAGTGTCTCTGCAGCCAGTGGTGTCACAGGCATACTTGTGCCATTCCTTCAGAGCTCTGTGCCGTAGGAGTAACATCATCACGGCTTGGCTATTCAAGTGGCCAGAGCCCACAAAGCCAGAAGAAAGCCTATGCAGCGGTGACAACGTGCTGCTGGAGGGTTTCGTTTCAAGGTAAGTATTTCATAATGTGCTAGTATATGATGCACACTAGCACATTATGACATTACCTTTGCAGGGAGGAGGTTTTTTTTAATTAACGCTTTAAGATAATCTATCGACGTCTGTTTTAGAATTCGTCATTTTTATGGGCAGCAGGATCAGTTCATGGATAGTTTTAGTAGTGGACAGAAGTAAAATCATCTATTTTTTTCCCCTAAAGTGGATGTAAACCCCCCAAAAAATGTTTTTGATGTCACAATGTAGAAATTAAGATTTCCTATCATCTGTGCCCAGTCTTGCCACACAGAGTTAATCCAGCTCTGAGCAATCCACTTTTATTGTTCAGTGAAAATTAACAGACTTCCAGATAAAAACCTGTCTAAATAAAAAGTCCTTTCCGTCCCCTTGCTTTGAGTGACAGGGTTTTTACATATCTTGTGCACTAGCTTGGACACATGCACATTCCTGGATGTTTATCATAATATGGGGTGATCCACAGTTCATTGTGAGAGGTAATGTATGTCACGCGAAGCAAGGGGATGGAAAGGACTTTTTATTCAGACAGGTTTTTATCTGGAAGTCTTAATTTTCACTGAACAATAAAAGAGGATTGCTCAGAGCTGGATTAACTGTGTGGCAAGACTGGGCACAGATGATAGGAAATCTTATTCTCTACATTGTGACAAAAAAAACAAAAAAAAAACATCCACTTTAATTTCATGATTTTGTCATTACTGCTTAATCACTGCTGCTATAAAGAACCCTTCCGAAACTCAAAGTAAAACCTATTTTCCTCCATAAGTATTGAATACGCCCATGTTCCTTTAAAGCTTTTGGAACAATGTGTGAAATCCTTATGTTTGCTTTGGATATACCTATACATATTTACATATGATTGCTCTAAGAAATATTTATTTTAAACTGAGAATGTCTACTATTTCAAACCACTCACTATCTGCTGCCTTTTGGATCAATTTACAGCAGCCGCATGTCACCTGCTGATGGTGTGCTACAGCTGGGCAGCTTTACATGTTATGAGGCACTGATATAATATTCGGCATACTGCTGTTGTATAATTGCAGTTGGCTTTCAACTGTTTGGCCAGCCCTGTTGTGGATATGCATCTATAATGCCGCGTACACACGATAGGAATTTCCGTCAAGAAAACCATGGATTTTTTTCAGACGGAATGTTGGCTCAAACTTGTGTTGCACACACGGTCACAAAAATGTTGTTGAAAATTCCGAACGTCAAGAACGCGGTGAAGTACAACACTACGACGAACCAAGAAGAATTTGGTTCAATGATTCAAAGCATGCGTAGGACTTTTGTGCGACGGAATTGCATACAGACGATTGGAAATTCCGTCCAAAACCTTTCCTGTTGGAAAATTTGAGAACCAGCTTTCAATTTTTCCGACAGAAAATGTCCAATGGGGCCTACACACAGTCGGAATTTCCGACCAAAAGCTCACATCGAACTTTTCTTGTTGGAAATTCTGATCGTGTGTATGTGGCATTACACTGACTAGCACTTGGGAAGAAATGGTCATATATTCTTTATGGTTACTTGTGTGTAATGAGTAAAAAATTACAGGTTGCTATATTGCCTATTTTTGGGGGGGAATGGACATTTTGATATGGTGCCTTGCGGCCTTTGGCCTGATCCTCCCTGAGGACTATTTATTAAAGTAAGTAAATCATAATTTATATAGCCGCATTGTATCTTGTGCCATGCAGCACATTGCCATCTCTAAACGGGTTCTAGGAAGTGCATGGCAATGTTCTTTGCTACCATAATATTGAGGTCCTGAGGAAGCAGTGTTTGTGAAACGCGTCGACCTCTAGCAATAGAAATACTGTTACAGCTTCTACTGTATGACCTGTATCAGACAATGAATCACCTATTTCATGGTTTTATGAATGTCCTTTTAAAAAAATATTTTGTAATAAATATATTGTTTTACTTTATTTTCGTTTTACCGTACCTCTTTGGTATTCGTAACATCTGCAAGGCTCTAATTTTATTTTTTTGTCTGATAATTATGGATGAGGTACCCACATACAGCTTATTCCAGCTTAATCTTTTCAATGGTAATGGCAAACAGGACAAATAGAGAGGGAGCATCCCGTTAACGGGGCACAGACAGAAAAAAACCTGTCAGGTGTACTAAACCCTCTCCACTCTATCCAAAACAAAAAGGTTTTGCCTTTAAGCTTAAGAGAGGAGGGAATGTGGTCTGTTGTGTCACCTTAGGATGACAAAGCTTCTTCTCCTTGGGCACAGGGCAGTGCATGTAGTCATTCTGGTGCAGGTACTGTATTACTGGCAAGATCACCAGGGAAAAAAGACAGAAAATAAAATAAATGTAGCTAGCACATCTAAGACCTCTTTGAACACTGCAGCTTGAAAAAGCTCCATACAGTGTTTTTTTCTTTTACTGATCTAAAATGCAGCCCATTATGTACAATGTGCCTGTACTCCCAGGTGTGTAAAAGTGTTGTGTATTCTTAAATTAAAAACAAATCTGCTTTTCTAGTTAGTACTTTGCGCCGGTACGTGCAAATACATGCTCATGAGCATAAATATTTTGCATTTTTATCGATGTTGCCACAAGGAATGAATTGTATGTGCAGCACAAATGCTTAAAATGACGTACAGAAATTCTGGTGTTCAATCATACTACCGTGTACCAGAGGCCTTATTGAAATTTATTAGTTTGGATTTGCTTTAAGACCTTCTATTCTACCTTCATGTGCCTGATGGCTGCGATGTACAATGCTGAAAACACAGTTTTCAGGAAGTAATGCCAGGAATATTTTACTTTACTTTTTTAATTATATATATATATATATATATATATATATATATATAAACTACAAAAGGAGTCGCGCTATGTAATTGATAAATTGCATATGAAAATTAATAAGTGAATAAATAAGTGCAAATATAAGGGAAGAGTGGACCCAAATGATCAGAACAAAATCACAAATAACACTGGGGTCCACAAATGCTAGTGAAAGAGGAGGGAAAAACCCAATCAAAAAAATTATATATCTTTAAAAAAAATTGTACATAGTCCCAAATAAATGATAAGAAAGAGTCCCAAAGTGTTTAGGAGTGATCCACAACGTTGTGATGACTGACACACAGGAGACCTCCACCAACAGTTAACACTGACTCTTACCACAGGGTAAGTAAAATACAGCAAAAACTAAATCCAATCGTATTATGACAACAGACTCGCTCTTCTATCCACTGAAGTTTTCCTATTTGACAGCTCAACTCAGTATTCCAGCATAGGAGAGGAGAGATCGAAGAGACTCATAGCGTAATATTGCTTAAAATATGTTTAATAAAACGAAAGTAATGCACTTACATTTAATCCATTAAAAACAGGCATTCAGAAAGAAACACAGCCGGCCGGTCTGTGTATGAAGCGTGTGCCCAGAATATCCGGGGTCCTCACGAGTGCAACGCGGTGACGTCAAAGCGCCGCCTCCCAACGTTTCGTCTACAAACAGACGTGGTCACGGCTCATCCCTCAGAAGAGCGAGTCTGTTGTCATAATACGATTGGATTTAGTTTTTGCTGTATTTTACTTACCCTGTGGTAAGAGTCAGTGTTAACTGTTGGTGGAGGTCTCCTGTGTGTCAGTCATCACAACGTTGTGGATCACTCCTAAACACTTTGGGACTCTTTCTTATCATTTATTTGGGACTATGTACAATTTTTTTTAAAGATATATAATTTTTTTGATTGGGTTTTTCCCTCCTCTTTCACTAGCATTTGTGGACCCCAGTGTTATTTGTGATTTTGTTCTGATCATTTGGGTCCACTCTTCCCTTATATTTGCACTTATTTATTCACTTATTAATTTTCATATAACAGCACTAAGTTCCACCATAAAATAATGCAGGCAACCCACCCTAGATGTTAAAAGACATTTTCAAAACAACCTATAATTTCTATGGGAAATGTTCCTTTAAATATTTTTCCTTTTACTATAACTTTGATAGCATCCATTGCAGCCAGTATGCTTTATCAGCAGAAACAAAAGGACAAGTACAACCATAAAGCATTTACTGCCATCCATTATCAAAACATAAATCGGAAGAGTTAGATTATTATATCTGTACTTACTGTAAACAAGGAGTTCAATCCCCATACAACATCCTGCAAATAAAATAAAAGAGCAAAAAATTAAGAGCCAGAAAGATGTCAGCAATAGATCGTTTAGTCATTTATTTGCTAGTAACATGATTTGCTTTTCTGAAGCAGAGCCCCAGGACAGAGTAATGGGTTAGAGGCAGTGTAGAACAACATGTGCTAGAATTCTTGAGCTTTAAGGAAAAGCTAGATTTTGAATGAGTACAAATTAAAACCTTTAAAGAAGATTGTTGGAAATAACAAATTATTATAGATACAGTACAACACAGGCATGATATTGATCACTATGACAAGGGCACATAACCTTGTGGGGCCAGCAGTGGCAGACAGTGCTTTTTTGCGGATGTGACAGAATCAGATGGCTGAATTAGACACACGTTTGTCATCTGATAGTGTTGATACTGACCTAATAGGTGAAGCCTTGAAAATCATAGTGCAAAAAAAAAAAAAAAAAAACACAAACTAAACTGTCACATACAGAGTTTGTTGAGCGCTCTCTTCCCATGAATACACAACCCCACATTAAACAAGTACATGTGAGTGAGTGTTATTAAGAGGTCCTACATTTCATGTTCTGGCAACTATAATGGTAAGAAATCTGCTGGATCACTGTACACTAATCATAAGAAAATTACATACTGTATTCTATGCCCAAATATGTTTTTGGTTGAATTTGTCTAGTTGAGTGTTTTGGTATAAATATTAATGGAAAAATAAACATTTCTCTGCAAGGCTGCATTCACATTTTAGCAGTGTGTGAATGCATGCAGAATTGCACAATTGTGTGTGCTTTTAAGAAACGTGCAAAACCATGTGTCATTCATGGTTAAAAGCACCTCAAAAGTGGCAAACACACTTTAACAACAAAAGTAGCAATTCACGTAGGTAAAAAAAAAAAAACGTGTGAAATTTAAAAAGGTGCATTAGCTACTTTGCCATATTTGTCACGTGTGAGGAAGGTTTGCATCTCACAGAGCAAAGAAAATATTTTAAGAAAAAAAAGGAAGGTCCTGTACACAATTTGGTACTCACTTGAATTACACTATATACTGGGAGCATTGGTACAGTATATTCATTGCTCAGAGTACACTAGCATCATTAGCTGGCCTATTGCCATAGAAGACCGAGTTTACGCTAGCTGCGGCGCACAGCAGGGGAGTCCTCTGCGTTCCTGTTCTCCGTTTCAGGTGCGAATCAGATCTGAATTTTTGCCTGGATTCGGACCTAAAACAAAGCCACAAGATGTACAGAACCCTTCTCTAGTGCGCTCCGCGGCCGCCCTGAAGCTGTGTGAACCGCCTCCATTGAGAGACGGTCACAGTCTCCTGTCATGCAAATTGGATGCGAGTAAACCCATATCCAATCAGCATGAGTGTGAACCCAGCCTAAAACAGCTAAACTGCAGGACTCAAGGGAAAGGAGTATACACTACATAGTGACATGGGAGTATTCCTAATTGCATGTCAAAACCAAATCATTCCCTTTTTCAATAGGAATCTAAGCATTATTCAACAATCACTCATTCATTGTATTACAACCCATGTGATCTACTCAGAACTTTACACAAGTCATGAGTTGGTAGAATAACAAAAAAATTACCTAAAACACACATACCCAAACATGTGCCTAAACACATTAATGATACAGATTGGATTTTATTAAACAGCGCATCGAAAGAACATTTCTAAAGCAAATTTTTATCCTGTTTAAAGGGATTTTGATTTAAAGGGTACAAGTCATATTAAGTTATTTGTCATACTTACCTCCACTGTGCAGTTAGTTTTGCACAGAGTGGCCCCGATCCTGCAGTTCTGGGGTCCCTCGGCGGCTGTCTTGGCTCCTCCCCACAATAGCGAACCCCCTCTGGGATGCTCTCTCCCGAGGGGGTTAGCTTGTGGGCGCTCTCCCGTGTCATACAGTCAACGTCCATAGCTGCCGCTTGTATGACGTAACCCCACCCCCGACGACCACGTCTAGATTTTAATGACAGCAGCGGGAGCCAATGGCTGCGCTGCTATCAATCTATCCACACAAAGCTGAGACTTCGTGGAGAAGAGGACGCTGGGGGATGTGCAAAGCAGGTAAACAGGCTCAGGGGGACCCTAGACAGCGAGGTGTTGATGGTGAAAAAACACGAACCTTTACAACCCCTTTAAGAATTTGCTACTGATGATTTGGTGCCGGGTACTACAGCATACAGTACCCTCAGAAGTCTAGTGGAGTCCATGCCTTGACTTGTCATAATCTTAAAAACAATGATTTAATCAAGCTACAGATATTTATACAAGAATTTATCCTTATGTACTATATCTCATTTGGTATTGTTTAACCACTTAAGACCCGGACCATTATGCAGGTTAAGGACCTTGCCCCTTTTTGCTATTCGGCACTGCGTCGCTTTAACTGACAATTGCGCGGTCGTGCTCCCAAACAAAATTGGCATCCTTTTTTTCCCACAAATGGAGCTTTCTTTTGGTGGTATTTGATCACCTCTGCGGTTTTTATTTTTTGCGCTATAAACACTGTGACCAGAACATAAAAAGTGGAGAAGGGAGAGGTGAAGCTATGGGTAAACCATATGATGTGCTTTTTTAACCACTTCCTGACTGGCTCATGTACATATATGTCGGCAGGTTGAAAGCCCTTTAAAAAAGAGGTACAGGTACATCCGCTCCTTTAAGAGCCTTAACAGGCACGCGCGCCTACTGCATGGCGGGGGACCCGATGTGCGTGGCCAGTGGTCGCGATGACCGCCGGCCACCTGCGATCGCGGGCACCAGAGACGGTTCTATGCATTAAGGCAGGCATGTCCAAAGTCCGACCCGGGGGCCAAATGCGGCCCCCCTGTTGATTTTATATGGCCCCCCTGGGGATTTGGATATATATATTGTTTGTGGCCCCCTAGGGCCACAAAATATATATATTGTATTTATTGGCGCTGCCTTACATGAAGAGAATCTCCTGTTTACTCAGCAGCGTCTCTATTGGAAGTCCCATCTCCTGGGATGCCACTGGATGACTGTTCTGTGGCGGGACTTTGTATTAAGGAGGCCACAGAGTAATCAAGAGATTCTCCTGTTTGTAATCTGTCGGCACTCGTCTTGCCCCCTCCCTCTGTCCTCCGAGGCTGCAGATGGGCATCGTTCAGGCAGCACTGATGGCAATGGTATGGTTGCATTCATGGCACATGTGAGGCTTCATTGGTTGCAATGGTAAGGCTGCATCGGTTGCAATGGTAAGGCTGCATCGATTGCAATGGTAAGGCTGCATCGATTGCAATGGTAAGGCTGCATCGATTGCAATGGTAAGGCTGCATCGATTGCAATGGTAAGGCTGCATCGATTGCAATGGTAAGGCTGCATCGATTGCAATGGTAAGGCTGCATCGATTGCAATGGTAAGGCTGCATCGATTGCAATGGTAAGGCTGCATCGATTGCAATGGTAAGGCTGCATCGATTGCAATGGTAAGGCTGCATCGATTGCAATGGTAAGGCTGCATCGATTGCAATGGTAAGGCTGCATCGATTGCAATGGTAAGGCTGCATCGATTGCAATGGTAAGGCTGCATCGATTGCAATGGTAAGGCTGCATTTATGGCACATGTGAGGCTTCATTGGTTGCAATGGTAAGGCTGCATTGGTTGCAATGGTAAGGCTGCATTCATGGTAATGGTGAGGCTGCATCCATGGCAATGGTAAGCCTGTGCGTGTTATACGCCGATAAATACGGTATATTCAAATAACACGCCCAAGCTCATCCTTAGTCCTAAGCAGTGCTCTGGGATTCGTTGGGGCCACAAAAGAAATATATTAAGTATATCCAAATAACACGCCCAAGCTCATCTATTCACCATACACAGCCACAAAGGCAAGAGAATTCTTGTTGGGCAGTGTATTAGTGCTTAGAACACACTTGGACCGAATTTTAATGGTTCAAAGAATGTCAGGCAAAATAGTCGGCCCTCACGCATGTTCACTTAATCAAATCTGGCCCTCTTTGAAAAAAGTTTGGACACCCCCCTGCATTAAGGTGAAAAAACATCTGTGGATTAGCTGCCCCCACGAGCCCCCTGTTTACTTACCTGACCCCTCAAAGGTCCCATGCCGTGAACGCGCAGGCTTCTCGGCTCATTCATTGGTTGATTGAAAGCAGCGCAGCCATTGGCTCGTGCTGCTATCAATCACATCCAATGACGTGGAGCGCCGGGGCCGAGTGATACAGTGAGTGGGGCTATGGCCACTGGCTGTATCACAGGAGCGCGCCCGCAAGAACTCATCACCATGCGAGCACGCATGAAGGTGATGAGTTCTTGCGAGGGGGAGCTAAGACAGCTGCCGAGGGACCCCAGAAGACCAGGTTCAGGGCCACTCTGTGCAAAACGAGCTGCACAGTGGAGGCAAGTATAACATGTTTGTTATTTTTATTGTATCCTTAGTGTTCCTTTAAAAAATACCTTTATTTTCCAAAAATTTACTATTTGGGGGATATTCATACTGTCTTGACATTTTAAGTGATACTAAACACACAGTTTATTTACATTGCCACTTCTCTTTCTGTATGTGGATGATTGCACTGTAATTATTTTAACAATAATAAAAAAAAAAACACATCCAAGTACCCTTTTCTTAACCACTTAAGGACCCCATCACGCCGATATACGTCAGCAGAATGGCACGGCTGGGCACATCCACGTACCTGTACGCGGCCCTTTAAGCCTAGCCGGACCCAGTCCGAAGCTCCGTGACCGCACCCGCGGACCCGATTGCCGCCGGTGTTTCCGCGAGCTGAAGAACGGGGAGAGGTGTGTGTAAACACACCTTCCCCGTTCTTCACAGTGGCACTGTCATTGATCGTATGTTCCCTGATATAGGGAAACACGATCAATGACGTCACAAGTCCAGCCCCCTACAGTTAGAAACACATATGAGGTCACACTTAACCCCTTCAGCGCCCCCTAGTGGTTAACTCCCAAACTGAAATTTTAATTTTCACAGTAAACAATCCATTTTTATAGCCCTTTTTGCTATGAAAATGACAATGGTCCCAAAAATGTGTCAAAATTGTCCGATGTGTCCGCCATAATGTCGCGGTCACGAAAAAAAAAATGCTGATCGCCGCCATTAGTATTAAAAATAAAAAATATTAATAAAAATGCAATAAAACTATCCCCTATTTTGTAAACGCTATAAATTTTGCGCAAACCAATCGATAAACGCTTATTGCAATTTTTTTTATCAAAAATAGGTAGAATACATATCGGCCTAAACTGAGAAAAAAAAATGTTTTTTTTAGATCTTTTTGGGGGGTATTTATTATAGCAAAAAGTAAAAAATAGATTTTTTTTCAAAATTGTCACTCTTTTTGTTTATAGCGCAAAAAATAAAAACCGTAGAGGTGATCAAATACCACCAAAAGAAAGCTCTATTTGTGCTAAAAAAAGGACGCCAATTTTGTTTGGGAGCCACTTCGCACGACCGCGCAATTGTCAGTAAAAGCGACGCAGTGCCGAAACGCAAAAACTGGCCAGGTCCTTTACCTGCATAATGGTCCGGGTCTTATGTGGTTAATCGATACACAGCTGTTACACGACCCAGATCTTTCCCAGTCAGTCTGCAGGGAAACATAAGCAGGAAAAGCTTTTGTCATCCTGCTGCTAGTCACATTAAAAAATAAAAGTATCAATAAACTGTTTTAAATTGTCATACAAATGTATTTAATATTTTTTGGCAATAACATGGTCTGGGTGGATTTCTGCCAGTCACAGAATAAGAGAGAGGCAAAGCATTTATTAATCTACATGTAATATTCCGCCCCCATTGTGTTTAGCTGGTTAGTGGGCATGGGGGAGGAGGTAGTGTGCTGTCATTTAACACTGTGTATACGCAGTATATATAGTACAGGTATATAGTGAATTTCTATGCTGAGCATTTCCTCTCTATCACATCTGAGCAGCCCATACAACTATGGAGTCACACATGTAGGTGTATACACAGTGCTAAATAACAGCCCACTCCTTCCCTCCTCCTCCATGCCCACTAACCAGCTAAACACAATGGGGGGTGGGATATTACATGTGGATTGATGGAGGCTTTACCTCCCTCGTATTCTAAGACACAGGCTGGAGGGGTGTGACACAGACTGACTAGCAAAACACTGCCCACACCATGTTATTTCCACAAATTAATAAAGATTTGATATTAAATATATATTTGTATGCCAATTTAAAACAGTTTATTGATATTTATTTGTATTCTGTTTTCCAAATGCTGCTTTTTCTATTTTGAACATATGACTAGCAGCAGAGGACTACGGAAAATGTACTTAAGTTTTTTTGTTTTATTAAAATAAATACTATGCCATCATCCACATACAGAAATAGAATGTAAATTAATCAGTGTGTGTTTAGTATCACTTTAACTTTGTGTTAATGAATGTACAGCTGCAGTTTATATCTGCCTGGAGTTTTTAGAATGTCATAGCCCCCACATCATCATTCTGAATTATACCCTACCTCACTAAAAGCTTCCTCTCTATAAGAGAATCTATAATAATGCTGGCATTTCCCCCAAATACAGAAGAACAAAGCTGACCAACAGCAACACGGCTTACCTAACAAGTGCTTCAGGCTGCGTTTTTCTGCTTTACCAAGCAGTGCCCCTATTAGATGCCTGGTATTGTGCTCTGTAAATAAGCCAAGCCACCTGCATTTCATCAAACTGCTACACTTCTCAAGAAACCTTATAAGCAGAAGGATTGGGGGGCAGCTCCTGCTGTGCTCAATGAGTCGGTTCAAAAGGTACACAACTAAAATCATGTTATGGGGCAACAACTCCAGTCTTATTTGTTCACAAGTTCCTGATGTAAACACATTCACATATCATGACACTTGTCAATGATCGTTCTGGTTCATCCAGGTGATAGCATAGCTAGTGGTTGTACTAGACTTGTTCTGTAATGTTGTAGACATTTTCAAGCTCATCCACATAATTTATTCGGTTCTAATGAGTGTCAGAAATGCACTCCAGTGCTTCTTCTATATTTACACATTTTTTGCAGGTTTTACCACCAGAGTTTAAAGTGATATTAACCACTTAAAGACCGGAAGATTTGCCCCCTTAACCACTTAAGACCCGGACCAAAATGCAGCTAAAGGACCCGGGCAGGTTTTGCGATTCGGCACTGCGTCGCTTTAACAGACAGTTGTGCGGTCGTGCGACGTGGCTCCCAAACAAAATTGGCGTCCTTTTTTTCCCACAAATAGAGCTTTCTTTTGGTGGTATTTGATCACCTCTGCGGTTTTTATTTTTTGTGCTATAAACAAAAATAGAGCGACAATTTTGAAAAAAATGCAATATTTTTTACTTTTTGCTATAATAAATATCCCCAAAAAATATATAAAAAAACATTATTTTTCCTCCTTTTAGGCCGATATGTATTCTTCTTCCTATTTTTGGTAAAAAAATATCGCAATAAGCGTTTATCGGTTGGCTTGCGCAAAATTTATAGCGTTTACAAAATAGGGGATAGTTTGATTGCATTTTTAATTATAATTTTTTTACTACTAATGGCGGCGATCAGCGATTTTTTCGTGACTGCGACATTATGGCGGACACTTCGGACAATTTTGACACATTTTTGGGAGCATTGTTATTTTCACAGCAAAAAATGCATTTAAAATGCATTGTTTACTGTGAAAATGACAGTTGCAGTTTGTGAGTTAACCACAAGGGGGCGCTGAAGGGGTTATGTGTGACCTCATGTGTGTTTACAACTGTAGGGGGGTGTGGCTGCAGGTGTGACGTCATCAATTGTAAATCCCTATAAAAGGGATCACACGATCGATGCCACCGCCACAGTGAAGAACGGGGAAGCTGTGTTTACATACAGCTCTCCCCGGTTTTCAGCTCCGGGGACCGTTCGCGGGACTCCAGCGGCGATCGGGTCCGCCAGTCCCAGAGCTTCGGACCGGGTCGCGGGCGCGCAAACCAAGGCTGGACAATAGCACAGCACGTACCTGTATGTGCATGTGCCCAGCCGTGCCATTCTGCTGACGTATATGTGCAGGTGGCGGTCCTTAAGTGGTTAATGACCAGACCATTTTTTGTGATACGGCACTGCGCCGCTTTAACTGACAATTGCGCTGTCATGCGACGCTGGACCCAAACAAAATTTATGTCCTTTTTTCCCCACAAAATGTATTTTGGCGGTATTCCATCACCTCTGCGTTTTTTTATTTTTTGCGCTATAAACCAAAAAAGAGCGACAATTAAAAAGAAAAAAATCCTCATCAGTTTAGGCCAATATTTATTCTTCTACATATTTTTGGTAAAAGAAAAAAACACAAGCGTATATTGATTGGTTTGCGCAAAAGGGGATAGATTTATGGCTTTTTTATTATTATTTTTTACTAGTAATGGCGGCAAGCTGCGATTTTTAGCAAGACTGCAACATTGCAGCGGACACTTTTTTGGACCAATGACATAGTATACAGCGATAACTGCTATAAAAATGCACGGATTACTGTGTAAATGTCACTGGCAGGGACACTAGGGGGAGATCAAGGGGTTAAATGTGTTTACTGTGAGGTGTTTTTAACTGTGGGGGGATGGGACTGACTGGAGGAGGAGAGAGATTGCTGTTCCTATTCACTAGGAGCAGCAGATCTCTCTCCTCCCCTGTTAGAATGGGGATCTGTCTGTTTAAATTGACAGATTCCCATTCTGGCTCTCTTTCTCACGATTGCGGCTGCTGGTCACATGCATCGAGTCCCCCACTGTGATGAGGGAGCGTGCGTCTGCAATGGCTCTTAAAGGAGCCGACGTACACATACAGTGATTCATGGGAACAAGCCCGACCCGCGGCCGTATAATGACGGCGGCTGGTCGGCAATCGGTTCGGGCTCGGTTCACACTGGAACCAGCTGCGGATCACACAGGAACGTTGTGCATCCCCATACTCTGGCTCAGGGATGAATCAGGGGCGGATCTTTGCCTGAATTTGGCCCTGGAACTGAGCTAAAGACGCACAGTGCACTCCGCCCCACAGATATGTGAATCGGCTCCATCGGATAACCACATCCAATTCGCATAGGTGTGAACTCAACCAAAAGATTAAAAAAAATATATATATATATAAAAAAACATATTATAACTTCCACTTGTACTGGTTTTGCACAGAGCAGACCTGATCCTCTAGTATTGGGGTCCTCCGCTGGCGTTCCTGTCTTCTCCTGCTTTCGAGTACCCCCAGCAAGCTGCTTGCTATGGGCAGTATTAGTGCGGGCTCACTGGCAAGCTGCACTATGTGCTCTTATTGATGTACACAGTGCAGCTCAGCCCGGTCCCCCACTGCCTCATCAGTGGATTTGGTCGACGGCAGCAAGAGCCAATGACTCCTGCTACTCTCACTGAGTCCAGTAAGGTAGGTGAGAGACAGCAGCACAGCGCTGGACCGTGGTCAGATTTAGGTAAGTATTTGGGAGGTAGCTGCACCTAAAAGGTTATTTACCTAAATGCAGAGAATACATTAAGGTAAGAATTTTTTTTTAGCTTTCACAAACACTTTAATATCTCATCATCCTCCAACAGTGGCAATATATAAAATATGTTGTGGTGCATAGATTAAGTGGACTATCAGTGTGTTCTGTTCATATATAAATTACAATATGGTTGAGAAAACACAGCATGACAGTCCACTAGGGTATACTACTGGAAGAGCAAAAAGCACTGCCTTATGAGTCATCTCTACAAAGCAAACGTACTAAAAAAGGTGGGGAGTATTTGTAGATCTACTTAGAATACATACATACTCCCAAAGCACACAGTTATAATGAGCTTTTCCTGTTAGTCAGCTGAAAATGATCATAACATGCACCAAGCGTCTGGCAGCTCTCTACATTTGTGAATAATTTTACTGAATCTACACAGGTGTCCGAATGAGATAACGGGACCTGCATTGTTCTAGTACATGACATATACAAGCTCAATGTTAACTACCAGCCCTGCAGATAGTAATGCAATTGACGAATGACATCCATAAAACCGAATCTCTACCCATATACACATACAGGACTGGAATGTAGCCTGGAACAACAAAGTGGACACATTCATTATACAGTAAAACCTTGGTTTGAGAGTAACTTGGTCTGAGAGCGTTTTGCAAGACAAGCTAAATATTTTAATACATTTTGACTTGATATACAAGCAATGTCTTGATATAAGAGTATCGTCATGTCACAACTGAGTATAAAATAGAAGAGAAGAGAGGCGCCTCTAAATGTAGCAATATGGTTACATTTAATGAAGGCACAACATTTAGAAACTCACATGGTTTATAATTAAAACAGGCACATCTAAGTATGCAGGCATCCGGGGTAAAGCTGTCCACATAGACCGTCCTCACCGCCATTGATGTCGTCCCATCTACTAGTGGTTCAAGCCTCGCTTTCAGATCGCTCTACTGCAGGGTAGTCTTTCTGGTCACGATTGCAGACTGATAGCGGTGAGGATGATGGTCTATGTGGATCGCTTTACCCTGGATGCCTGCATACTTAGATGTGCCTCTTATAATCATTAACCATGTGAGTCGCTAAATGTTGTAACTTCATTAATTGTAACCATATTTCTACACTTGGAGGCGCCTCTCTTCTCTTTTATACTCTGTATCTCCTGATGGATTTTGCTTCTAATCCCCTTGGGGAGGCTTCCATTTGTGGATGGACATTTTATGGTTACACAACTTATCACATTGCTATAATCTTTTTATTTGACGCATGCATAATGACGCATTTTTATGACGAAACGTTGGGTGGAGCGGGGGACGTGTGATGCAGGACGCAGGAAGTGATGTGGCAGCCATTTTGTTGTTTTGAAACACTGGACATTTCTACGTGCTGACCTGTACCTAACAGAATGTGAGTGCACATTTTTAACAAGAATAAACATGCTTTATTTGAGATCTCTGCACAATGAGCATTCCTTCTCTTTATATTTTGGTGATAAATGGAGCCTACTTATATTTGTGTAAGAGTGAATTGATCTCTGCTTATACATTGGTCTAATGAGAGGCCATATGTGGAGAGAATCGGCTTATGTGGAAAGGATTTACGGTGCCACTATCAATTGTTATTGATGTGCATATCCCATGCACTGATTGTAAGAGTCAGTACTATTGGGTGATGGTTAATCTATCCTTCTTTAACACAAAGACATCTTACAAGTGGCTTTTGATTTGATCCCGCAGTGCATCCTTGAACAGATTGTTTATTTTTATTAATCTTTTTATATGGACTATAAACTGAAGGATTTATGAATAAATGGTTGTGGAACGAATCATTTGAGTTTCTATTATTCCTTATGGGAAAATTTGCTTTGCTATACAAGTGCTTTCGATTACAAGCATGCTTCCGCAATAAATTATGCTCGCAATCCAGGGTTTTACTGTACACTCAAAGTAGGCTTCTGAATATGTTTAAAACATTTAAAGGAAGGTACTTTGGGATTAGCAGGGCTCAAGTCCTGCGGGAACGCGTGGGAACGGAGTCCCTGCACTTTTTTCACAGCCGGAACGCAGTTCCCTTTGCAGGACTAGAGCAGCTGAGAGCAGCCGAGCCGCCCGAGCCAATCCTTCACTAAGCAGCGATGCGGAGCTCGAGTCACTGTCAGGGGCAGGCGAACCTTAGTAATCCTTTATGTTATTGACCGCTTCCTGTATATGGATTCATCGGGTAGTGTGCGGGTATTCTGTCACTTCCTCGATGCCGCAATGTCTCCTGGGAGCTTTTGTCATTGTTCCCAGGAGACATTGCGGAGGTCTGCCACGAGTTATCGCGGGATTTAGAATGACAAAAGCTCCCAGGAGACATTGCGGCATCGAGGAAGTGACGGAATACCCGCACACTACCCAATGAATCCATACGCAGGATGCGGGCAGTAACATAAAAGATTACTAAGGTACAGTGGATCGAAAAAAAAAACATGCGGTTTAGTAATGATGCATATGAGCGTATCATTTTTTGTTTTTTGGTGGGGGAGGGGATCTTGGGTGGGAGTTCCCACACTTTTTTCCCCAGGACTTGACCTCTGGGGATTAGGTCAAATACTTTTATAGTTGAATCCATAGGGAAGCAGTAGTTAGGTTGACATGACAGATATATTCAGTGTGTTGAGTCTATCAAGGCTAGAGTCACACTGCTGCAAGCTTTCAGTGCGATTATGTAGTGCAACTTGGATGCTACTTGGAAGCAGTTTGCATAGTTTATGCTGACAAAATCGAGCTGTAATTTTTTCCAAAATTGTGCCATGTTTTGAGTTGAAATAATGTGAACAGGCACAATTGAAAACAATGCGATTTTGTGCGACTCGAGTTGCATCTGAAATCACACTAGTGTGAACAAAGCCAGAGAAAAAAGCCCCTAAAGGACAACTAAGCAAATACATTAATACAATCCAGGAAACACAAACTGTGCAAAATCATAAAGTTAAAAAATAATCTTAAAATTTAATTCTGCATGATCTCTTGAAGAACTGGAACAACATGGAGCCAGAAAAGAGTTCTTAGTAAAAGATTATGCTGCTTTACACATTACCAATCATTCTAACTTACAAGGCATTTTTAAAGCCTACTAGTGGCTCTTGGGAAAAAATAAAGTAGCAGTTCACCCTAAAACTAAAATCCCTGTATCTATAGGCATTCACGACTTAACACTAACCTATCTAGCCCTGTAAAGAAGAAATCAGTATACATATCTCTTTTGAAGCCGACCCGATCCCACGTTGAGCGATCAGCTGGGGCTTCGATGTAGAGGTTGGTGCAGAGAACATGGCCGACAATGGAAACCCCAAAGAAAGTCTATGGGTGACCTCACTCCCCATTCATTTCACAGCCGTTGTCGGCTGTGTCCTCTGCAGAGCGTCTGCAGCTGGAGACTGGATTGGACTGGCTTTAAAAAAAGATATGTATACAGATTTGTTCTTTACAGGGATAGATAGGTTGGTGTTAGATTGTGGATGTCTGTAGATGCATGAATTTTAGTTTTAGGGTGGACTTACACTTTAATTTCAAATGTTTAAAGTAAAACTTTAGTCAGAAAATTAAGTTCTGCTAGATCACTTCATGCTGGCCCATTTTGCAGGTATAGCTATACAACTGATCTCCACATGCTTAGTTGCTCTACATTTTTCAGCACTGTGCTTAGAATAAGAGGCATTAGAGGCTGATCTGCTGCCAGCCCCAAAGATTTACTGCTGCTCAAGGGCTCTGGGGTTCAGCTACATGGCAGCAAGAAGAATCTACAACAATTCTGGAGGCAATTTACGGCACACACCAATTTTGGTAGCATTATTATTAAAGAGGAACTGCAGTCTGCTCACATAATTTGTAATAAAAACATCTTTGCCATTCTGAAGCTTCCCTCCAACCACGTTGCATATTATTTTATATATACTGTGATTCTGTACTTGCCAAATATGCTGCAGAAATCTTCCTCCACTGAGTCTGGCTGCATCCAGTTTAACTAACTAAACAGACACACAGAGGCATACCTCCAGCTCTGCAACTCTCATTGGCCCTCTTATGACTCATCCCCTCCTCCCTTCGTGGCAAACTCTCAGGAGAGTGAGTGAGAGAGAGAGCTGTGTATGATGTCATAAGCCTAGGCCTTTTTACTAGACAAGAAAGAGGAAGTGGGCTGTATAAGATATTTACTAGCAGAAAAAAAATGTTTTACTATCCAAAGTTAGAAGATTTAATGGATGGAAAGATGAAAAAATTACTGAAGTTACACTTGCTAAACATTAGTTTATTAGGTTCCGCTTTAAAAACAAAAACATCAACTCTCTCCAAGCCTAATCCCTCTTTCTTCCTTTGTTATTCCTTTTTTTAGTCTCGTGTGTAGACCACTATAAAACATTTATTTACCTACAAAAGGTTTCCTACTACACGACATCTTACATCAATATTTTTTGCATTTGTGATTTTTAAAAGGGTACTATAAAGCAAAAGTAATGCTGACAAAAAAAAAAACATTTGTATGTTTACTCAGGTATCTTGTTGTGTACGTAACTGCGTGGCATGCAACAGTGTGGCAGGAGCAGGTCTTTTACCTACGTATTTTGTTACGTAGGTAAAATCGGTCCACTTAAGGACCGCCTCCTGCACATATACGTCGGCAGAATGGCACGGCTGGGCACATGTACGTCCTGTATTAGTACCCAGCCGTGGGTCGTGGGCGCGCGCTCGCGACCCGGTCCGGAGCTCCGGGACTCGCGGACCAACCGATAAACGCTTATTGCGTTTGTTTTACCAAAAATGGGTAGAAGAATACGTATCGGCCTAAACTGACAACATTTTTTTTTTTTCAGAGATTTTGGGGGGATATTTATTATAGCAAAAAGTAAAAAATATTAAATTTTTTTCAAAATTGTCGCTCTATTTTTGTTTATAGCGCAAAAAATAAAAAAAACGCAGAGGTGATCAAATTCCACCAAAAGAAAGCTCTAATTGTGGGAAAAAAAAGACGCCAATTTTGTTTGGGAGCCACGTTGCACGACCGCGCAATTGTCAGTTAAAGGGACGCAGTGCCGAATCACAAAAAGGAAACAAGGTCCTTTAGCTGCATTTTGGTCCGGGTCTTAAGTGGTTAAGGTATCCTCCTTTATCAGCGTAGAAAGTTGGAAGATACAGGCAGTACCCGAGTTACAAACACCATAGGAATCAGCGGTGCTCTGACAGGCTCAGTGAGGAGAAACGAACCTGTCATCCGCTGGCTCAGCGTAGATCAACAGAGCGATCTCCCGCTGAGCTAGCAGAGCCGCTGAGTGGATCTACCCCGTGTGAAAGGGGCCTAAGAGTTATCATGGGAAGAAGATGTCTCTACTGACGCTTTATCACCAGTCCTTGTTTCCACAACAAAACAAAACTTTCAAAATCAAATTGTCACAGGGACAGAAAGTGAGGTGAAATCTTCTGATCAGGGGCACAGACAGCAAAACAAATGTTACAAGGGTGTTTACCCTTCCCTATGCTAACCAAAAAAAAATGTTTTTTTTTTTGGCTGGAGTTAAACTTAAAAAATTTACCTTTACCAATTTACATATAAATTCTTCGAACAAACCTACAGAACCTATCTTGTTTGTAACCCGGGGACTGTCAACGTGTAGGCTAATACCACCACAGGAATCCTTAACTTATGAAAGGGGGGGGGGGGGAAATGTGGCTGTTATTGTAATCTTCTCTAGGTTTATATAATGTCCATCACCCAAAGATGAACCTGTGAACAAGTCTTTCAGGAGGTCTGACTTAAATATTGGCATGTATACTGCTGCAAGACACAACACAATAAATATGCAGCATTGTGCTGTTCTCTTAGTGCATTTACGTGAAATCTGAGTGAACATGTTCCCTCCGTGCTGCTTACTTTTATTCTCAATTTACTTCTGTGCCTGGCTTTCCAACAGCTCTATTCATTTGACCACACAAAGCTCTGTAGGAGACACTTCTCTGCCCCAATGGAAACATTTAGCAAAACAATTGTGTTCAGTAGGCTCAAAGTCAAGTGTTCGGGCAGCAACGACAGCTGAGGCAAGCTTGCGAGACACAGACCTAACTGAATAGATGAGAAAAGCCTAGAGGGAACTCTATGGAAGAGATCTAGGATGTCAGTGTAGATAAAGCTTACAAAATGTGTTCCCACTACTCGCATAGCATAGCTTTTAACTAAAACTAGGAAGGAAGATATTCAACGTAGTCATTTCATTACAGCATAAGTATCATTCGTATATAATTTAAAGCGGATCGCCACCCTTAAAGTGGTTGTAAAGTCAGAAGTTTTTTTTTATCTAACTGCAAGATAAAAAGCCTTCTGTGTGCAGCAGCCCCCCTAATACTTACCTGAGCCCCACCTCGATCCAGCGATGTTGCAGGAGAGACTCGGCTGCCTGGGACTCTCTCTCTTTAAAAAGGCTTCCAAGATTCTGGTGCAACAGATAAAAAAAAAAATAGGATTTACGTGGCTCTGTTGTAACCTTGCAATATTAAATTTCTCCACAATGCCCATAGCTGCAAAGCTAAACAGGGGCTTGTTTTAAAGTGATTTTATGGTTTGTTCAGATTATGTAATTAGTCTAGTGTGCTTAGTCAGGGTACAAAATCACTATACATGTAACAATTGAAAACTTTTGTTTTATAAGATTGATAAATATAAAAAAAAACTCCTGATCTTGTCAGAAATTTAGAGCTGCCCTATGACAATTGGGCACTTTCTTGGTTACTTCATCTCTAATGCCCTGTACACACGATCGGTTCATCCGATGAAAACGGTCTGATGGATTTTTTCATCAGATATCCGATGAAGCTGACTTTCATCAGTCTTGCCTACACACCATCAGTTTATAAACTGATCGTGTCAGAACGCGGTGACGTAAAACACGACATGCTGAGAAAAATTAAGTTCAATGCTTCCGAGCATGCGTCGACTTGATTCTAAGCATGCGTGGATTTTTAACCGATGGATTTCCCCACAGACGATTGTTTTTTTTCTATAGTTTTTTTTAACCATCAGATAATTTTAAAACGGGTTCTAAGTTTTTTCACCGATGGGAAAAAAAACGATGGGGCCCACACAGATCGGTTCGTCTGATGAAAACGGTCCATCAGACCGTTTTCATTAGACGAACCGATCGAGTGTACGCGGCATAACAGCTAATTAACCCTGCAATTTCTTTATCCTGGGACAACAGATACATTACCATTAGCTTTTGTATTCTGCAGAATAAGATGAGTAGTTTAGCAAAAAAAACAAAACAATGGAATAGAACAGTCCACAAAATTACTGTGTGTTGTCAGCACACAAGAATAATTAAGCCGGCCACAGATGGTTCGAATCTCGGCCAGTTCAGCAGGGACTGGCTGAGATTTGAGCCATGTATAGGCAGGCTGACTGTATCCAAGTTGATCGATTTCCAATAATCACTGTGTTCTCCCTGCAGGGATCCCCCCCCCCCCCAACCAGTAGAACATAATAGCTCCACGGATGGGATTCCTCCATCAACATTGACTAATAGATTGGGGAATCAAGCAATTTTATTTCCTGCAACTATCTGGCTTTAGGGGCTGAGTGAATTTCTGGCACATTAACAAGTGG